>NW_027283456.1:0-57500 GCF_046629955.1 Centroberyx affinis | reverse complement strand
CTGTCTCACTCTGTCTCTCACTCTGTCTCATGCTGTCTGTCACTCTCACTCTCTGTCTTTCACTCTCTGTCTGTCTCTGTCTGGCACTCTGTTTCACTCTGTCATTCTGTCTCACTCTGTCACTCTGTTTCACTCTGCCACTGTCTCACTCTGTCTCTCTCTGTCTCACTTTGTCTCTCACTGTGTCTCACTCTGTCTCTCACCCTGTCCAATGCTGTCTGTCACTCTCACTCTGTCTGTCACTCTGTTTCACTCTGTCATTCTGTCTCACTCTGTCACTCTGTTTCACTCTGTCTCAGTCTGTCTCACTCTGTCCAATGCTATCTGTTACTCTCACTCTGTCTCACTCTGTCTGTTTCTCACTCTGTCTCATGCTGTCTGTCACTTTCACTTTGTCTCACCCTGTCTGTCACTCTGTCTCACCCTGTCCAATGCTGTCACTCTCACTCTGTCTCACGCTGTCTCACTCTGTCTCTCACTCTGTCCAATGCTATCTGTCACTCTCACTCTGTCTCTCACGCTGTCTCACTCTGTCTCTCACTCTGTCAATGCTATCTGTCACTCACTCTGTCCAATCCTATCTGTCACTCTCACTCTCTCACTCTGTCTGTCTCTCACTCTGTCTCATGCTGTCTGTCACTCTCACTCTGTCTTACTCTGTCTGTTTCACTCTGTCTCACTGTGTGTCTCACTGTCTGTCACTCTGTCTCACTCTGTCTCTCACTCTGTCTCACGCTGTCTGTCTTACACTGTCTCACTCTGTCACTCTGTCACACTCTGTCTGTCACTCTGTCTCACTCTGTCACTCTGTCTGTCACACTCTGTCTGTCACTCTGTCTCACTCTGTCTCTCACTCTGTCCAATGCTATCTGTCACTCTCACTCTGTCTGTCACTCTGTCTCACTCTGTCTGTCACACTCTGTCTGTCACTCTGTCTCACTCTGTCACTCTGTCTGTCTCACTCTGTCTCTCACTCTGTCCAATGCTATCTGTCACTCTCACTCTGTCTGTCACTCTGTCTCACTCTGTCTTACACTGTCTCATTCTGTCTGTCACTCTGTCTTACACTGTCTCACTGTCTGTCATTCTGTCTCACTCTGTCACTCTGTCTCTCACTCTGTCTCACTTTGTCTGTCACTGTGTCTTTCTCTGTCTCACTCTGTCTGTCACTCTGTCACACTTCATACACTTCAGATTCACTCTCTGTTCCTCCAGAGAGAAGAGCTTCAGGTTATAGATATTTTATATCCGCTGGTCAGACATTTCTAATCTTTAATTTCACCCAAATTCCATGTTTTGTTTTGTTTTTTCATTTTTGCATCATTCATCTGAATTCATGTATTTTAAGGTTTTTACCTTTTATAACAGCTGTAATTCACGTTTTTGTTTCAGTGAATATTTCAGCTTCAACCTTTCAGTGTTTATTAAGTCTCTGATGGAGCTTAAAAAGATTTCAGCTGACTGTAAACTGAGGCGGAAACATTTCATCTGTCTCTCTGACACACACACACACACACACACACACACACACACACACTGTTCAGAACTGGTCAGTTCAGTTTCAGGTATTCAGAAACACAGCTCCATTATGTTTTCATCATAGAAACTATTCAAACTAAATATTTTACTATTTTCTCAACAGTTTCTCCAGATCCTCCATCAGCTTTTCCCCTTCGTATTAAACTTGATCTTGTTAATGTTAATGTTAGTGTTAATGTTAGTGTTAGTGTTAATGGTAGTGTTAATGTTAGTGTTAATGGTAGTGTTAATGTTAGTGTTAATGTTAGTGTTTGTGTTAGTGTTAATGTTAGTGTTAGTGTTAGTGTTAGTGTTAATGTTAATGTTAGTGTTAATGTTAGTGTTAGTGTTAATGTTAGTGTTAGTGTTAGTGTTAATGTTAGTGTTAGTGTTAATGTTAGTGTTAGTGTTAGTGTTAGTGTTAGTGTTAATGTTAGTGTTAATGTTAGTGTTAATGTTAGTGTTTGTGTTAGTGTTAATGTTAGTGTTAGTGTTAGTGTTAGTGTTAGTGTTAGTGTTAATGTTAGTGTTAGTGTTAGTGTTAGTGTTAGTGTTAGTGTTAGTGTTAGTGTTAGTGTTAGTGTTAGTGTTAATGTTAGTGTTAGTGTTAGTGTTAATGTTAATGTTAGTGTTAGTGTTAGTGTTAGTGTTAGTGTTAATGTTAATGTTAATGTTAATGTTAGTGTTAGTGTTAGTGTTAGTGTTAGTGTTAGTGTTAGTGTTAGTGTTAATGTTAATGTTAATGTTAATGTTAGTGTTAGTGTTAGTGTTAGTGTTAATGTTAGTGTTAGTGTTAGTGTTAGTGTTAATGTTAGTGTTAGTGTTTCCTGGTTCAGCTGCAGTTTATTTCCTGCTCTCTGCTTCGTTTTATTCAGAATTGATGATTTATTTCTTCTTCTTCTGCTCTGTCTCCTGCAGTCAGCTATGGGCCGATCCTCCAGTTCAAGCTGTCAGATATTGGAGAAGGCATCATGGAGGTGACGGTCAAGGAATGGTAGGTGACCATGGAAACCATATAAACCATTTGAATTATGTAAACTATGTAAACCATATCAACCATGTTACTGTAGAACAGAACAAACTGAGGCTTCCACTCATATGAGTTTCTGAAGACTGATACTATATTTTTGGTTTGAAGCTGCTGTTAGTTCATATTTTGTACCAATATTCAATATCTTTAAATTTGATCAAAAATTAATATTCAGATATTCTTCTTGAATGTTCTTCTCATCAGGGTGGAAAAGCCTCTGAAACATTTAGAGCATCAAGGGACACTAAAACTCTCCACTGAAACTAATAGTAATAATAATAAATCATATCGGTACATACTTGTGGGAAACTGAGTGAGCGTTCCCGGCGTTCCCGGCCTGTGTGTGTGTGTGCTGTGTGTGTGTGTGTGTGTGTGTGGTGTGTGTGTGTGTGTGTGTGTGTGTGTGTGTGTGTGTGTGTGCAGGTACGTGAAGGAAGGAGACAGAGTGTCTCAGTTCGACAGCATCTGTGAGGTTCAGAGTGACAAAGCCTCGGTGACGATCACCAGCCGCTACGACGGCGTGATCCGGAAGCTTCACTATGATGTGGACGCCACGGCACTGGTGGGAAAACCGCTGGTGGACATCGAGACCGAGTCCAGTCCAGGTAGGAACAGAACCGAGTCCGGTCCGGGTAGGAACAGAACCGGGTCCGGTCCGGGCTCCTGCTCGCTGCTTCAGATCTGATGACTTCCTGTCTCTCCCCTCCTCTCTCCCCTCCTCCCTCCTCTCCTCCCTCCTCTCTCCCCCTCCCTCCCTCCCCTCCTCCCTCCCCTCCTCCCTCCTGTCCTTCCTCCTCCCCTCCCTCCTCTCTCCCCTCTTCCCTCCTCTCCTCTCTCCCCTCCTCCCTCCTCTCCTCTCTCCTCTCCTCCCTCCTCTCTCGCCGCCTCCCTCCCTCCCCTCCTCCCTCCTGTCCTTCCTCCTCTCCTCCCTCCTCTCTCCTCTCCTCCCTCCTCTCTCCCCTCCTCCCTCCTCTCCTCTCTCCCCTCCTCCCTCCTCTCCTCCCTCCCCTCACTCCTTTGACTCCACTAATTGTGTGTGTGTGTGTGTGTGTGTGTGTGCAGAGCTGACCCAGGAGGAGGATGTGGTGGAGACTCCAGCGATGGCTCATGATGAACACACCCACCAGGAGATCAAAGGTCATAAGACTCAGGCCACGCCCGCCGTGCGCCGCCTCGCCATGGAGAACAACGTAAGCTGCTGCTGAGGCTAACTCTGTTTCCATGGTGACGGAGACTGACTCTGTTTCCATGGTGACGGAGACTGACTCTGTTTCCATGGTGACGGAGACTGACTCTACGGAGACCGACCCTGTTTCCATGGTGACGGGGACTGACTCTGTTTCCATGGTGACGGAGACTGACTCTTGTTTCCATGGTGACAGAGACTGACTCTGTTTCCATGGTGACGGAGACTGACTCTGTTTCCATGGTGACGGAGACTGACTCTTGTTTCCATGGTGACAGAGACCGACTCTGTTTCCATGGTGACGGAGACTGACTCTGTTTCCATGGTGACGGAGACTGACTCTTGTTTCCATGGTGACAGAGACTGACTCTACGGAGACCGACTCTGTTTCCATGGTGACGGAGGCTGACTCTGTTTCCATGGTGACGGAGACTGACCCTGTTTCCATGGTGACGGAGACTGACCCTGTTTCCATGGTGACGGAGACTGACCCTGTTTCCATGGTGACGGAGACTGACCCTGTTTCCATGGTGACGGAGACTGACTCTGTTTCCATGGTGACGGAGACTGACTCTGTTTCCATGGTGACGGAGACTGACTCTACGGAGACCGACCCTGTTTCCATGGTGACGGGGACTGACTCTGTTCCATGGTGACGGAGACTGACTCTTGTTTCCATGGTGACAGAGACTGACTCTGTTTCCATGGTGACGGAGACTGACTCTGTTTCCATGGTGACGGAGACTGACTCTTGTTTCCATGGTGACAGAGACTGACTCTACGGAGACCGACTCTGTTTCCATGGTGACGGAGGCTGACTCTGTTTCCATGGTGACGGAGACTGACCCTGTTTCCATGGTGACGGAGACTGACCCTGTTTCCATGGTGACGGAGACTGACTCTGTTTCCATGGTGACGGAGACTGACCCTGTTTCCATGGTGACGGAGACTGACTCTTGTTTCCATGGTGACAGAGACTGACTCTACGGAGACCGACTCTGTTTCCATGGTGACGGAGGCTGACTCTGTTTCCATGGTGACGGAGACTGACCCTGTTTCCATGGTGACGGAGACTGACTCTGTTTCCATGGTGACGGAGACTGACCCTGTTTCCATGGTGACGGAGACTGACTCTGTTTCCATGGTGACGGAGACTGACCCTGTTTCCCATGGTGACGGAGACCAACTCTGTTTCCATGCCCTGGTGACGTAGACCTGGTTTCCATGGTGACGTGTCCTCTGACGGTCAACAGAAACTGTGTCAGGAAGTTATCGGAAGCTGTATTGACGATTGGCTCCTCTGACCTCTGACCTTTCAGATCAAGCTGAGTGAGGTGGTTGGAACCGGGAGAGACGGGCGGATCCTGAAGGAAGACATCCTCAACTTCCTGTCCAGGCAGACGGGAGCCATCTTGCCTCCCGCTCCGTTCCAGGAGATCCGGCCTCCGCCTCCGGCTCCCGCCGCCCGCCGGCCCGCGTGCCGCCGCCCGCCGCGCCCAAACCTGTTTTCACCGGCAAGGACCTGACCCAGCCGCTCACAGGTCAACCACAACTTTATTAACACATTATGACAAACAGAAGAGGTGCAGTGAGATTTAAAATCACAAAGGAATGAAATGATCCAGATGAAACAAGACTGAACCTGACAGAATACAATCCATATAATGATTTAATATAAACCTTATCCAGAAAGACAAGTCATAGGAGGAGAGTGTGTGTGTGTGTGTGTGTGTGTGTGTGTGTGTGTGTGTGTGTGTGTGTGTGTGTGTGTGTGTGTGTGTGTGTGTGTGTGTGTGTGTGTGTGTGTTCTCGGTAGGTGACTCTCTGTTGGCTTTATTTCATCTAAACCACATTTCATATCTGTTCACTTCTTCACTTACCACACTTACTGTTATGGATTGTTTCATTTAATTTAAATTTTATGGGTTTTTTTTTTGTTTTGTTTCTTATTTCTCCTCTTTTACATTTTACTCTGTTTTTTTGTCTTCTTCTAAAGCACTGAACCTCCTTGTAGGCGGCTGCTACAGAAATAAAGTTTATTAGGTTTTGTTTACCTGTTGTTCCTCCAGGATTCATAAAGCCATGGTGAGGACGATGACGGCGGCGCTGAAGATCCCTCACTTCGGTTACTGTGATGAGGTGGACCTGAGCCGCCTGGTGGCGCTGAGGGCGGAGCTTAAATCTGTGAGCCAGAGCCGCGGCGTCAAACTCAGCTTCATGCTTTCTTCATCAAGGTAACTGAGCCAGTCTACCTTCCACTGATACATATAGACTGGAACAAGAGTTACTGTTGGTTAATGAGTAATGGTTAATTAGTGTTAATGATTGGTTGAACGGTTGATGTTGGTGTTAACGCCGTGCTCTGATTGGCTCAGGCTGCCTCCTCGGCCTTCTCCAGTTTCCGATCCTCAACGCTTCGGTGGATGAAGGTTGTCAGAACATCACCTACAAGGTGAGACAGGCTGGAGGTTTTTGGATGTATAACGGATCTAATGAAAGGATTTTCTGGTTCCAATTCACAACTGTGTGACATGGATTATGGTAGAAAGTTTCACGTTTGCAGTGTTTGAAATTTGTGTTTTTCCATATCTAGCTGCACCTCAGATGTTTAGAATAGAATAGACTCAGATAAAGTTGACTGCCAAACCTTCAGCAGTGTGTGGCTGGTGGTGAAACCTCCTGTTTGGTGAAGTTAACTCTGTGTTCGACGCAGGCGTCTCACAACATCGGCCTGGCCATGGACACCAGCCAGGGTCTGCTGGTTCCCAACGTCAAGAACGTTCAGCTGCTCAGTGTGTTCGACATCGCCGTGGAGCTGAACCGCCTGCAGGCGCTGGGAGCCGGCGGCCAGCTGGGCACCGCCGAGCTCACCGGAGGAACCTTCACCCTGTCCAACATCGGATCGGTGAGGAAAATCCAGCCACAGCCGGTCCAACAGTGTTTGTTTTTTACTACAGTGCTGCAGACAGTCAGGATGAGACGCATCACTCCTCTATACTGTACACAAACTACATCACTATCAAACTACACCACTATCAGCTACATCACTATCAAACTACATCACCATCAGCTACATCACTATCAGCTACATCACTATCAAACTACATCACTATCAGCTACACCACTATCAGCTACATCACTATCAGCTACACATCACTATCAAACTACATCACTATCAAACTACATCACTATCAGCTACATCACTATCAAACTACATCACTATCAAACTACATCACTATCAGCTACATCACTATCAAACTTACATCACTATCCAACTACACTATAACTACATCACTATCAGCTACATCACTATCAGCTACATCACTGTCAAACTACATCACTATCAGCTACATCACTATCAAACTACATCACCATCAGCTACATCACTATCAGCTACATCACTATCAAACTACATCACTATCAACTTCATCACTATCAGCTACATCACTATCAAACGACATCACTATCAGCTACATCACTATCACCTACATCACTATCAACCACATCACTATTAACTCCATCACTATTCAAACTACATCGCTATCAAACCACATCACTATTAACTACATCACTTTCAAACTACATCACTATCAGCAGACAGACAATGACCTGCTGTGGTCACTGTATGTACCAACTAATTCAGAATTTGTCACTTAAAATTGACATAACTGCTGCTAAAATGAGTAAGTGATTTTACTTACATTTTATTTTGTGATGTGAAACAGATTGGAGGAACGTATGCAAAGCCAGTGATTCTTCCTCCTGAAGTCGCAATCGGAGCTCTGGGCAAAATCCAGGTTGGTTCAAGGTTCTCTCACACATCTGCACTACATTTCCTCCGACCAGTTATTCCCACAATATTCACAGACAGATTGGAACTGACACAATTTGTATTGGAATTAATTATGATTACCCTAAACCTAACCCTAAACCGAACAAAATATGAAACCTGCAATAAGTGATATCAGACCTTCTAACCAATCTGAAGCTAATGTGTGCTAGACATAATGATATAAATCAATATCCAGCTGTGTTGCTGTTTTCACCTTTTTTCTAAAGCTTGTTGTCAAATTCCGCTCCTGAACGAAGCTCCTCCCGTTCCCTCCAGGAGCTTTTCATTTGTTAAAACTAGCTTGTCTCCTCCCTCGTCATTTAGAAGTGGCACTCTCCCCCTCCCATTCTTGAAAAAAATTCTCTTAATGGAGGAATCGATAAAGTGAGCGAGTTAAAGGATAATGCTGGTGTTTTTAATGCATTTCTTATTGTCAACAAATCCTATGAAAAATAACAACATCAACAATGCGTTTGGGGTGCCCCGGTGGCTCACCGAGTAGAGCACGTACCATAAGGCTCAGTCCTTCCCGCAGCGACCCGGGTTCAAATCTGGCCCGCGGTCCTTTGCTGCATGTCCTCCCCTTGCTGTCTCTCCCACACCTTCCTGTCTCTCTCTCACTATTTCTGTCCAATAAAGCATAAAATGCCAAAAATAAATCTTTGAAAAAAAACAATGCGTTTGCTCTACTCCCGTTACTTTCTGACTTCCCACGTACTGTTTTTAGCCTTCAACCCGGAAGTCATTGGCTCCAATTGTAAGCTAAAAACCCTTTAAATACAGCTCCAAAGGCGTAGTTTAAATTTTAAAAATCGCTAACTGTTACCACGAAAAGTCAGGCTGTGTAGTATTACCAAATCAAATTCAAATGGGAACTCTTCATTACGCCAGGGACTATTTTCGGTGATACGGAACTACTTTCCTGAGATCGCAAACGTGTTTACGGCCGGCTTATTAAGTTGTTTGAGGAAAAAGTCGACTGGCCCGGTGCATTGCAATGATGAAATATGCTGCAGAGCAGCAGCATGGCTCTGTGACGGGTTTTTAATCATTTTTTTAATACAATGGAGTTCTATGGCTATTGAGACATGGCTGCATTGGGCACCGGCTACATGGACAAGACTTGTAGGCAAAACAAAATCATTGCTGATTTTGTTATTTTCATAGGATTTGTTGACGGTAAGAAATGCATTAAAAAACACCAGCCTTATCCTAACTTGTTAAAGCAGTAACCTTGTTAAACTAGTAAACTTGTTGTTAAACTAGTGAACTTGTTGTTAAACTAGTAAACTTGTTAAACTAGTGAACTTGTTAAACTAGCAAACTTTTTAAACTAGTGAACTTGTTGTTAAACTAGTGAACTTGTTAAACTAGTATACTTGTTAAAGTACTAACTTCTTAAAGTAGTAAACTTGTTGTTAAACTAGTATACTTGTTGTTAAAGTACTAAACTTCTTAAAGTAGTAAACTTGTTGTTAAACTAGTAAACTTTGTTAAATTAGTAAACTTGTTAAACTAGTAAACTTGTTGTTAAACTAGTATACTTGTTGTTAAAGTACTAAACTTCTTAAGTAGTAAACTTGTTGTTAAACTAGTAAATTTGTTAATTAGTTAGTAAATTAGTAAACTTGTTAAACTAGTAAACTTGTTAAACTAGTAAATGTGTTAAATTAGTAAACTTGTTAAAGTAGTAAACTAGTGAATTTGTTGAACTGGTAAACTTGTTAAATTAGTGAACTTGTCAAACTAGTAAACCTGTTGTTAAACTAGTAAACTTGTTAAACTAATAAACTTGTTAAACTAGTAAACTTGTTGTTAAACTAGTAAATGTGTTAAATTGGTAAACTTCTTAAACAAGTAAACTTGTTAAAGTAGTAAACTTCTTAAAGTAGTAAACTTGTTAAACTAGTAAATTTGTTAAATTAGTAAACTTGTTAAACTAGTAAACTTGTTGTTAAACTAATAAACTTGTTGTTTAACTAGTAAATGTGTTAAATTAGTAAACTTGTTAAAGTAGTAAACTTGTGTTAAACTAGTAAACTTGTTAAACTAGTGAATTTGTTGAACTGGTAAACTTGTTAAATTAGTAAACTTGTTAAACTAGTAAACTTGTTGTTAAACTAGTAAACGTGCTGTTAAACTAGTGAACTTGTTAAACTAGTAAACGTACATGGACGAGACTTGTAGGCAAATCATTGCTGATTTTGTTATTTTCATAGGATTTGTTGACGGTAAGAAATGCATTAAAAACACCAGCCTTATCCTTTAAACTTGTTAAAGCAGTAAACTTGTTGAACTAGTAAACTTGTTAAACTAGTGAACCTGTTAAACTAGCAAACTTGTTAAACTAGTGAACTTGTTGTTAAACTATTAAACTTGTTAAACTAGTGAACTTGTTAAACTAGTAAACTTGTTAAACTAGTATACTTGTTGTTCAAGTAGTAAACTTCTTAAAGTAGTAAACTTGTTGTTAAACTAGTGAACTTGTTAAACTGGTAAACTTATTAAATTAATTAACTTGTTAAACTAGTAAATTTGTTAAATTAGTAAACTTGTTAAACAAGTAAACTTGTTAAATTAGTAAACTTGTTGTTAAACTAGTAAACTTGTTAAACTAGTGAACTTGTTGTTAAACTAGTAAACGTGCTGTTAAACTAGTGAACTTGTTAAAGTAGTACACTTGTTAAACTAGTAAACTTGTTAAACTAGTAAACGTGCTGTTAAACTAGTAAACGTGCTGTTAAACTAGTAAACTTGTTAAAGTAGTAAACTTGTGTTAAACTAGTAAACTTGTTAAACTAGTGAACTTGTTAAACTACTAAACATGCTGTTAAACTAGTGAACTTGTTAAACTAGTAAACCTGCTGTTAAACTAGTGAACTTGTTAAACTAGTAAACTTGTTGTTAAACTAGTAAACATGTTAAAGTAGTAAACATAAACTTGTTAAAGTAGTAAAATTGTTAAACTAGTAAACTTGCTACCTGCCTCTTCACTTGTCATTGTGGGACATGTAACCTTCAGCAGGAGAAAGATCTGTGTCAAAGTGAGACTGGTAACCGGTGAGACTTCTCAGTAGGTGCAGTTAGCTTAGCTGTTAGCATTTATGCACGGTCCTTAGCTAGGCTTGTCTGTTGGGGCCTCCGTAGTCCAGCAGCTTTGCTGTGCATTATTTACAAATGTGTTGTTGGTTTCTGTTGCCCTCTACTGGTCAGAAAATCGCTTATTGCAGCTTTATTACAGAAACTAATTCTGCAGTAAAGAGGAGAAGATAGGGAATCGATGTGCTGTATTTGGCTGCTTTCTGTCAATGTCTCACTGACATTAACAGAAGTGTGGTGTTGAATATCGTCACATGACTGTGTACTTCCTGTCCCTGTACTTCCGGTTCCTGCTCAGGTTCTGCCACGGTTCGACTCGGCCGGTGAGCTGGTCAAAGCTCACATCATGAAGGTCAGCTGGTCTGCAGATCACCGCATCATCGACGGAGCCACATGTGTCGCTTCTCCAACCTGTGGAGGGAATACCTGGAGAACCCGGCCTGCATGGTGCTGGACCTCAAGTGAACCTGAACCCCGACCCCCCCTGACCCCCCCTTCCAGACTCCACACTAACTGACCCGCTCCTATTTCTTCTTCTGTCTTTCTGTTTGAGGCCTTCGCTTGTCGTCACTTCCTGTTGCCTTTGAGCGATGAGTCTGAGCGCCGAACCTCCTGACAACAAAACACATCAGCTGCCTGCAGAGGAGCATTAGCTGTTAGCTGTAGCTTAGCGTTAGCTCAGCTTTGTTAAGTTAACATGTTCGAGGGTTCCACTGATCAGAGCCGGGGTTTCAAGACGTTACTGATATGTTTGGATTGAAGCTGCTGATATTCAATATCTTTAAATTTCACCATTTTCATAGTAAAAAAATCCAAATAACTAGAAATAAGTATTTAGTGTTTCCTCCAGAGTTTTCTTCTTGACAGGATGGAACAGATTCTGAAACATTTAGAGCATCATGGGACACTAAAACTCTCCATTGAAACCTTGATAATGATGATGATGATAATAATAAAACATGAATGCATACTGTACATAATGTGGAATCTGATCAAAATGGCTCATTAGAATCAGTTCAGGTCTTCCCATAGACAACCAGTGTGGTATTGATCAATTCTATAATAAATACATAAACTGCATCAGATCAGACTGGAGCAGATCAGTTAATAAACAGATGATATCAGAACAGATCTAAGAGTTTTAACTCTGTGAGTCTGTACAGAAGTGATGACTCATCCACAATTTAACTGATTCATTCATTCATTGAGGAAATCATCATTATTCAACAGCTGATCTGATCCTGGCTGGTTCATGCTGTCGGTCGGCTCCTGCTGCAGTGTTCTGGTCTGTTTCAGAGTGTCGGTCCGGTCCCATAATGTCTTCCTTGTTGTCTTTGAACCTCCAATAAGCACCTTCTGATTCTGATTCAGCTGTCCGTCAGTGTGATGTCACAGATTAAACCCCGCCCCCCCACCTCCTGTACAATTTCTGTTTGTCATCGTTCGTCTCGTTCAGAACAACCATCATGTATTTCAACGCTGGTCTGAACTACCTGAACCAGTTGAGTTAAAACCAGTATGGCTGCTGGTCTGTGCCCCCCCCCACCACCACCACCACCACACACACACACACACACACACACACACAGCCCTCCCTCTCCAGATTAAGGGGGAACGCCGCCCATTTTAAGAACTCACAGCTGTTCCTCCAGCGCCCATTCATTGTCAGTGGAGCTCCTGACTTTACATCCCAGTGACATCACAGATTAAAGGCTCAGTTCTCCAGTTTCTATCTTAGGAAAGAGTCATGCAGCTTCTCAGACTCTGAACTGTGCCGGGAAACAGGAAGAACATGTGAATTGTTAAAATGGGCGACATGACTCGACTCGACTGGACCTCAGATCAGCTCTTCAGTCAGTCAACTCTCCTCATGTCTGTATTCTCATGGTGAATCTCTCCTAAAGGCTGCTGGGTAAACAGAGCACATGTTAGATCAGCCTGTATGTTACATGCGTGTTGTTAGATCAGCCTGTATGTTACATGTGTGTTGTTAGATCAGCCTGTATGTTACATGCGTGTCGTCTGTCTAGAGTGTTGGAAATGCTTTTCTTGCTTCATGTATTATTTTTAAAGGCAAATGTAAAGTGAAGGGTGAAACACTGTTGGGTTTTGTATTTTGGGAATGTGTAGATCTATTCAAACCTCCAGCGTCTGAACTTCTGAATTTGGACTCTGGAAAATAACTTTAATAAAGTTGAAGTGCACAAGCTGTCTGCTGCAAACCTGTTCTTCACAAACTCCAGATGTTTCATTTAGTTTCTCTGGATCCTGAACGGAGCATCTTCATGTTGCTGCCAGAGGAACAAACCGGTTTCTGTCAGTCGGCTGTTATTTTATTTACAAGTCAACAGTAAACATGTCGTCCCCCTGTGGGCCAATCAGCAGCAAGTAAACAAGCGCTGTAGCGCCCCCCCCCGTAGGCCAATTACTATAAGTTTTAAAATGGCAGAACGAAGCGATGAGACGCATCGTTCCCTGAAGTTTCATCAAAATCCAATCGGTGATATCTGAGATATTGATCATGAAGGACAGACGGAGCCGTCGTCCCAAAAAACCAAGAAGAACGTCCCAGCAGCAGATCCTGTAGAAACACATCGCAAACACAAAGGGAGTGTTGAGTTAAAGCTGCTCTGGTCCAGACTTTGGTTCGTCCAAATTAAAGTTCAGCGGTGACCAATCAGCTCAAGCTCTGAATCCACATGGAAAAACATCTGAGCATCTCAACACTTTGCACTGTGTGAAAACTCAAAACAGAAAGTGGGATAAAGTTTCCCAGTGTGCACCGCTGAGGCGGACGGAGGTCATGTGACTCCTCTGTTCTCCGGATAAATTTAGCCGGCAGGCCTCAGGTCAGATTTCAACACAGAGAGACGGAGAGACGCAGCATGGAGGACGGCTGCTGACGGCTGGTGAGTACTGCTGCACTACTACTACTACAGTACTACTGCAGTACTACTACTACAGTACTACTACAGTACCACAATAGCAAACTGCTAAGTTCTGTGACAGGACGGTAAAAGTTTTAACTGAACTGGTTTGTGTTGTAGAGTATAGTGACCCAGCTTGTAAAATCAGAAGGACTTCAAAAGGACTCGGTATGAAAAAGATTAATAAATAATGTTATGAGAGAAGTCTGTGTGTGTGTGTGTGTGTGTGTGTGTGTGTGTGTGTGTTAAAAGGAGAAATCATGGCAGATTGTCATGATTTCATGAGAACTGGAACAATTAGCATTGTTAGCATTCTACATTGAAAACAATGGGCACAGCTAGCGGCTAGCTAACTGAAGTTAGTGGGATGACGGTGAGAAGAGAGCCGGACTAGAAAGTTTCTGGAGTTCAACAGTTTATTCCATTAGAAACCAGAAGTAGACACCGTTCACTCTGCCGTTCATTTCTATGGGAAAAAATAAAAGAGGATCAAAAAGTGGAAGACAGCTGTTCAGTTCTGACCTGAAGTCCAGACTGACTTTCACTCCTTCATCTCTGAATCGCTTGACAAAATCTGGAGAAAGGTGGAAATCTGGAACCAGGAGTGTTCAGGTTCTGGTGTCAGTCCCTCAGGATCAAAGAGCGAGGGCTTCTTTCTAGAGCCGCCATTTTGCACCAAGAGACGTTCAACAATCATACAGGGAGAGATCCATCAGAGAAGAGGAGAGAGACCAGTTTCTCCACCACAGGAGCAGGAGAGAGACCAGCATGCACTGCAGGAGCATGTGAGAGACCAGCATGCACTGCAGCAGAGAGACAGGCTGGGTTTAGAGGAAGAGGAGACTCACTTTTTCTCCACTGGGAAAACTCTCTGTCATGATCTCTATTCTCTCTCTGCCTGCAGGTGAGGGAAGTGGTCTGGTTTCAGGAAGCGGCGGTCAGCTGACAGGAAGCGGCGGTCAGCTGACAGGAAGCGGTCACCATGGCCGGCGTGGCGCTGTGCGGCTCGGTCGGCTCCATCAAGGCTCTGTGGGAGACCAGGATCAGGAGGAGTCAGGAGGAGCAGAGAAGGAGCAGAGCGCCGAGGGGGGGGGGGGGGAGGTGAGGCCTGATGAGACGACTGACTACTACTCCTCTTCCTCCACCTCTTCATCCTGCTCTTCATCCTCCTCCTCTTCCTTTTCTTCATCCTCCTCCTCTTCCTCCTGCTCTTCAGCCTCTTCCTCTTCCTTTTCTTCCTCCTCCTCTTCCTTTTCTTCCTCCTGCTCTTCAGCCTCCTCCTCTTCCTTTTCTTCCTCCTGCTCTTCAGCCTCCTCCTCTTCCTTTTCTTCCTCCTCCTCTTCCTTTTCTTCCTCCTGCTCTTCAGCCTCCTCCTCTTCCTTTTCTTCCTCCTGCTCTTCAGCCTCCTCCTCTTCCTTTTCTTCCTCCTGCTCTTCATCCTCCTCTTCATCCTCCTCCTCCTCCTCCTGCTCTTCAGCCTCCTCCTCTTCCTCCCCCTCCTCTTCTTCCTCCTCTCCTCTCTCTTAATATACAGTATTATAATACATCAGTACAGTGGTATTACAGTAATCCTGCAGGTTAGAAGCAGATTTCCAGGTAATGTTTCATGTATTTGGTCAGATGCAGTATATAATATGGTTTATATTATTTCAGTGGGACAGTATATATGACCTCAGATGTTTAGTACTGTATTATATATTTTAGTATATTAGTATATTTCTGTGTTCAGACTGTGTCATGACTGGGAGCAGCGTGTCGTTCTGACTCGGCTGAAGCAGAAGCTGCAGATGGAAGACGGACGGCTGGTCTTCAGGATCCAGCAGGAAGACTGGAAGGTAACTTCCTGTCTGGACAGGAAGGAGAGCCTCTGTCAGAAACACCATAATCTAATCTAGTCTAATCTAATCTAGTCAAATCTAGTCTAGTCTAGTCTAGTCTAATCTAGTTTAATCTAGTCTAGTCTAATCTAATCTAGTCCAATCTAGTTTAATCTAGTCTGGTCTAGTCTAATCTAATCTAATATAATCTAGTCTAATCTAGCCTAATCTAATCTAGTCAAATCTAGTCTAATCTAATCTAGCCTAGTCTAATCTAGTTTAATCTAGTCTGGTCTAATCTAATATAATCTAGTCTAGTCTAATCTAATGTAATCTAACCCAGACCCTGCCCAGCCCTCTGGTCCAGCTCAATCAGGTTCAGGAGTGGCAGATCCACCGGACCGGACTGCAGGAAATCCCTCAGTTCATCTCCAGCTTCCAGAACCTGCTGGTGCTGGATCTGTCCCGCAACGCCATCACCCACATTCCCCCGCAGATCGGTCAGTGAACGCCACAGGAACCGTTCTGCCGAGTCAGCGTCTAGTTTTCACCCAGATGGGTTTTCATGATCTAGTTTCATGATCTAGTTTCCTCACCCTGTCCGGTCTCTGTGTGGCTCAGGGAAGCTGACCCGGCTCAGAGAGCTGCTGCTCAGCTACAACCGGCTCCAGACGGTTCCTGAGGAGCTGGGAAGCTGCGAGAACCTGGAGAGACTGGAGCTGGCCATGAACCGGAACCTCAGCCAGCTTCCTGTCCAGGTAGAACCGCTGTTCCTGTCGCTCTTTACTGTTCTAGATTCTTTTAATTAAATATAACTGAATAAAGGAACTGAAGCAGGAACCAGCACAGCACCCAGCAACAGTTTACAGATGTTTTGGGCCTTGGGTTTGGATCTGATGACTTTCCCTCAGCTGTTTATTCATCATCATAAACAAGGTGATGCAGAAACTACATTTGTTCTCTATAATGAAGAGATTTCAATTTTTAGCAAATCTTAAAACTTAAAAAAATCACAGATTTGAAAAGATATGATATGAAGTTACAGTGAGGAGTCTGATCTGGAGTCAGATCTGGAGTCAGAGTCTGATCTGGAGTCAGATCTGGAGTCAGATCTGCAGTCAGAGTCAGATCTGGAGTCAGATCTGGAGTCTGACTCCAGATCTGGAGTCTGATGTGGAGTCAGGTCTGGAGTCTGATCTGGTTCTCTCTGTCCTCAGCTCAGTGGGCTGAAGAAGCTGCAGCAGCTGGATTTGTCTCTGAACTCGTTCGTCTCGGTGCCGGACGCTCTGCTCCGCCTGCCGGAGCTGCAGTGGCTCGACATGGGAGGGAACCAGCTGCAGAGTTTACCTGAGGACATCCACAGGTACTGAGACAGGACCGAGGACTGAGACGGGACCGAGGACTGAGACGGGACCGAGGACTGAGACAGGGACCGAGGACTGAGACGGGACCGAGGACTGAGACAGGACCGAGGACTGAGACAGGGACCGAGGACTGAGACAGGGACCGAGGACTGAGACGGGACCGAGGACTGAGACGGGACCGAGGACTGAGACGGGACCGAGGACTGAGACAGGACCGAGGACTGAGACAGGGACTGAGACAGGAGCGAGGACTGAGACAGGGACTGAGACAGGACCGAGGACTGAGACGGGACTGAGGACTGAGACGGGACCGAGGACTGAGACGGACCGAGGACTGAGACGGAACCGAGGACTGAGACAGGACCGAGGACTGAGACAGGGACTGAGACAGGAGCGAGGACTGAGACAGGGACTGAGACAGCACCGAGGACTGAGACAGGGACTGAGACAGGACCGAGGACTGAGACGGGACTGAGGACTGAGACGGGACCGAGGACTGAGACGGACCGAGGACTGAGACGGAACCGAGGACTGAGACGGGACCGAGGACTGAGACAGGGACTGAGACAGGAGCGAGGACTGAGACAGGGACTGAGACAGCACCGAGGACTGAGACAGGGACTGAGACAGGACCGAGGACTGAGACAGGGACTGAGACAGGAGCGAGGACTGAGACAGGGACTGAGACAGCACCGAGGACTGAGACAGGACCGAGGACTGAGACAGACGGGACCTGGATCGGTCCGGTCTGTCCCATCGCTCGCCTCACCCAACAATAAAATAAAATAAAAAACAACAAAATCCTCTCTGTCTGTCTACTGGAGACAGGCAGATGGTTTTGGAGCCAGTTGGAATCTTCATGTTGGAATCTGCTTCAGTTCAGTAACCTGAGCCTGAGCTGGACAGGGAGCAGGCAGCAGCTCTCTCCACTGTCATGTGACCGAACCTGACTGTCATGTGACCGAACCTGACATGTGACCGAACCTGACTGTCATGTGACCGAACCTGACTGTCATGTGACCGAACCTGTCATGTGACCGAACCTGACTGTCATGTGACCGAACCTGACTGTCATGTGACCGAACCTGACATGTGACCGAACCTGACTGTCATGTGACCGAACCTGACTGTCATGTGACCGAACCTGAAGCAGCTTCTCCACCTGCAGGATGGAGAAGCTTCACACTCTGTGGCTGCAGAGGAACCAGCTGGAGAAACTTCCAGAGAACATCAGCCGGATGTCCGGTCTGGAGACGCTGGTCCTGAGCAGCAACAGGCTGCGGGACATCCCGCCGCTCATGGAGGGCATGACCAGCCTCAGGTCAGTGACTTCCTGCTCCGGGCCGACGCAGCGGAGAGCATCGCTGATCCAAGTTCTGCCAAAATCACAGGAGCTTTCTTCCTTCAGAATATGTGAATATGTGATATTAATGTCAAGCTGATGGAACTGAGATAGAAACTAGATTCTCCTTAATGTGGATATTGAAGTGATATATGAACTAGGGCTGAACGATTTTGAAAAAATATCTAATTGCGATTATTTTGACTGATATTGCATTTGCGATATGATTCGCGATATTAGAGGGAATGATAATTTTTACATCATTATTCTCATTTTCATTGAAAAACGCATTAGAATGATTATGGTGTGATTTTTGCGGGGATCTGTACCAAACAAAGATGTTTTCTTCAGTCTGTAGAATATGATGTGTAGGCCAGGACATCTCTGCAGCACCACAATATTTACTTTAAAATGATATTTTGACACATTTCACCTTTAACAAATATTGCACCTCCTGTGATTTGAAAATGGCAGCAGGCCATATTGAGATTTCGATAAAATTTAGATTAATTGTTCAGCCCTGATATGAACACGTCTGTCACACATGTTTATTCACTCTGCTGCTCTTACAGGCTTTAGTTTCTGAGACAGAACTGGTCTTTTCCTTTTGCTGGAACAGGTTTGTGAATTTTCGGGAAAATCCTCTGACGCTGGACGTGGAACTGCCAGCCAGGAAGACGAAGGCTGAGGCTGAGGAAGAGGAAGAGGCTGAGGCTGAGGGTGAGGGTGAGGAAGAGGATGAAGACGACAGAGAGCTGTTCGGACGGGAGTTCATGCTAACTTACATCCAGGAAGCCAGGAAGCGAGCCTCAACATGTGTGTGAGCCGCTAGACGCACTTCCACTGTCTGAAGGGAACTTCACTGTAACTGTGACGAGTAGCCTAGTATGTGACTGATAAGAATAATTCATTTTCAGACAGAAGTATTACATTTGAAAAACTAATTTCATTCTTGTCTTATTAGTTATTACAGTATTCTATTTTCAGTACATGAAATTTCATTCTTGGTTTCAGATGTATATTAGTGCCGGTCAGTGTTAAGACTGCAGCCAGTGACAAAAAGAGGAATGCAGATCAGTGATGCAGATCCTGTCTGTTAGGGTTAATTGTTCGTCGATCTGTTGGTAATGTCTCGGGGCTCCGGTAGGGGGAGCCGCTCCTCTTCCTCACTTCATACAGATGAGTGAAGGGAGAGCTGCGTGTCTCTTCATCCTTCTCCTGTTTAAAGTCATCACTGTCCACAAAGCACTATAACTGTATGAACACGTTAGTGATACTTTTTCTCATGTTACCGTTGGTTTATATGAAAGTAAGATACATGTTTTGTTGATATATTGTTGAAAGTTTCAGGCTAACTGTCGATGTATGAGCTGCTGGAGACCTGATGGTCCCAGAGTCTGACTCTTCACCTTGTCACAGTTTGTATTTAAGTTTCTGTTACATTCATATTTGTGCTGATAAGCTGGTAAAGTGTTTATATTATCTCTGTAAGAGCCTAGTTCATATGGCAGCAAAAATAGATACGTTTAAAAGTTAAAGATACATCATATTATTCAGATTTCATGTTGTAACTTAGGTAAAACGATAATTTGAATAATTTAGATAAAGTTAAAAAGATACTCTTGTCATGGTAACTGTGGTCCTGAGACTGAGTGTGTTCATGCTTGAAAAATGTATGGAAAAATGTTTTTTGTTTCCGTTATAAAATGTGACTTAAAATGTGAATACAGACGAGTGAAGAGAGCTGCGTGTCGTCTCTTCATCCTTCTGTTACTCTTCCTGTTTAAGGGCAAAACACTAACCATGTTAATAAAATGACTCATTATTTAGTATTTAATAATTATGATTTAAGGGTTAACTTGTTAATCTAACTTGGTGCTTAATAAATGGGTTTTAGAGGAGTCCAGCCTCTGTTGCATCAGATCACTGAAACAAGATGAAGATGGAAGAGAAAAGTCTTAAGTGTCAACAGTGAAGTTTAATCTGAAAATCTGAAAATCCTTTAAAAACAAAACATCTCAACATGTCGGTTTTCAGTCGGATAATAAAAAGACAAACGACAAAAGAAAACTTTGAGGAAGAAGAGAAGGAAGAGAAGTTTGTCTGGAGGGAGAACAGAGACTCTTCTGTCAGGTCAGCTCAGAGCTCTTCAGTCAGTGTGTGTGTGTGTGTGTGTGTGTGTGTGTGTGTGTGTGTGTGTGTGTCAGAGGGCACGGCGGTGAGCAGCACGTTCTCCAGAGTGACCTGGGGTCCCGCGTAGCGTCTCAGCCGGGCGGTGAAGCCTTTCCTCCGCAGGAAGTCCAGCCTGCCGCCGTCGATCAGCAGTTTGCAGAGTCGACCAATCAGCTGCCGCCGCTCCGCCGGGACCAAGCTGCCGGGAAAACAGTTAGGATATATGAACGAGTCACATGGTGTGGTGATGACCTCACACTGCAGCGGTCTGATCAGCTGACCTCTGATCAGCTGACCGGACTCGCTCAGACCTCACTGACTTTTTAACTATTTCAACATTATTTCTGTGGAACTTTTTTGTTGGAACAAAACATTCACATCAATCTCACTGGAAGAAATATTCTAGAAATTCATGTTCAGTTGAATAAAACTGTAAAAATCTTCATTTGGTTTTTATTTCTGGATTTATTTATTTATTTATTGGTTATTTTCCGCTGCTGCAGCTGATCAATAACCTGCAGCCTGCTGACTGACAGGCTGCAGCTGATCGATCGGTTCTCTGGATCCTCTACCGACCCGCTGAAGGTGTCCGGCTCCGTTTCCTCTGCCGGCTCGTGCTCTTCGCCGTCCCCCGTCCGACCGGCCGGGTCCTGAGGCTCCAGGTCTCGATCGGCCGGGTCCTGAGGCTCCAGGTCTCGATCGGCCGGGTCCTGAGGCTCCAGGTCTCGACCGGCCGGGTCCTGAGGCTCCAGGTCCCGACCGGCCGGGTCCTGAGGCGGAGCGTCCCGATCGGCCGGGTCCTGAGGCTCCAGGTCCCGACCGGCTGGGTCCTGAGGCGGAGCGTCCCGATCGGCCGGGTCCTGAGGCTCCAGGTCCCGACCGGCCGGATCCTCAGGCTCCAGGTCCCGACCGGCCGGGTCCTGAGGCGGAGCGTCCCGATTGGCCGGTCTCAGCCCGCAGGTCGCCCAGCTGGACATGCGGCAGAAAGCTGCGAACTCGGCGGCTCCGAGTCCTTTCTGCAGGAAGAAGTCTTTCCCCACGTAGTGACGCCACGCACAGCGGTGGTGACAGCACAGCGCCACCGCCAGGCCGCACACCTCCGGACCCGGAGCCGGTCCTGCGTCTGGATCGGCCGCTCCTGGTTCTGGATCGGCCGGTGTCGGTTCCGGTTCCGGTTCTGGATCAGCCGGTCTCGGTTCTGGTTCTGGATCAGCCGGTCTTAGTTCTGCTCCTGGTTCTGGATCGGCCGGTCCTGGTTCTGCTGGTCCCGGTCTGGGGCGTTTGCATGGCGGTTCTGCTTCCTGTCCGGTTTCTCGTCTCTCAAACAAACAGCGCAGAGCGAGATCTGAGGACAGAGGACAGACTGCAGGAGGAGGAGGAGGAGAGAGCAGGAGGAAGGCTAACGCTTAGCCACATGCTAACAGCAGCCTGAGGTCAGACTGCAGCACCGCAGCATTATATTATTATTATTATTATTATTATATTATACATATTATTATCGGTCCTATTATTACTACTGCTGTGCTGCTGCAATGAATAAACATCTAAGACACAATTTATAAAAACTCTTGGGTGCCTGAGACTTTTGCACAGTACTGTGTATATATATATATATATATATATATATATATATATATGTATATATATATATATATATATATATATATATATATATTGCCTGTTGCCTGTTGCGTTGCTGCATGTGTTGCTAACAAAGAGTCCTTAAAGTATTTCACTTTTATATATTATTTTTATGGCATTTCTGGGGAAGAGCGGGAGGGATGAGACACGACAGACCGGATCTGAACCTGAACCGGACCAGACCGGATCGGACCGGTTCAGGACGCCCGGCTCTTCTTCAAGTGCTTCTCGCTCTTCTGGCTGGAGTTTGACAGGAAGTCAAACTCCAGCCAGAAGAGCTAGCAGCTAGCAGCTAGCAGCTAGCAGCTAGCAGCTAGCAGCTAGCTTACAGCTCTTACCTGTCGCTGCTCCACATAAATGTTTCCCGACTCCGACGACCGGGATCCTGTTCTGTCTGAGCAGAGGGACTCGACCTGCAGAACACAACAGATCCAGATCCAGAGTCAGAGTCAGATCAGACTGCTGGAGTCTCACTGAGCAGAACAGAGTTTACTGATTTTATTTTAGATCTTGAGGTGTTTCCTCACTCAGATCCAGATGCTGGATGTCGACCTGCAGACGCTCAAAGCGAGCCTCAGCATCCTGGTGTTTCCCGTCCACCTGAGACACAAACCACAATCCAGACCGTCACCGTGTGGGTCACTGAGACCACGAACCACAATATTGATTTATCCACTATAGACAGTATACTGTATGCGGTCTCGCCTTGAAGCGGGTGCTGGATCTCTCCACCAGCAGGAAGCGGCAGTCGGACCGGGTCCGGACCGCCTGCCGGATCCAGTGGGACAGTTTCCCTTTTCCTGCTCCGAACTCCACGAAACACCGAGAGCCGGACAACAGCTGGAGCTGCTGCAGGTTCCCCAACAGAGAAGACTGAGGACAAACAGGCGGTCAGCAGGCGGTCAGACAGACAGACAGAGAGAGAGAGAGAGAGAGAGAGAGAGAGAGAGAGAGAGAGAGAGAGAGAGTCAGTCAGTCAAGTCAGTCAGTCAACAGTCAGTCAGTCAACAGTCAGTCAGTCAGTCAGTCAGTCAGTCAGTCAGTCAGTCAGTCAGTCAACAGTCAGTCAGTCAGTCAGTCAGTCAACAGTCAGTTAGTCAGTCAACAGTCAGTCAGTCAGTCAGTTAGTCAGTCAACAGTCAGTCAGTCAGTCAGTCAGTCAGTCAGTCAGTCAACAGTCAGTTAGTCAGTCAACAGTCAGTCAGTCAGTCAGTTAGTCAGTCAACAGTCAGTCAGTCAGTCAGTCAGTCAGTCAGTCAGTCAACAGTCAGTCAGTCAGTCAGTCAGTCAACAGTCAGTTAGTCAGTCAACAGTCAGTCAGTCAGTCAGTTAGTCAGTCAACAGTCAGTCAGTCAGTCAGTCAGTCAGTCAGTCAGTCAACAGTCAGTCAGTCAGTCAGTCAGTCAACAGTCAGTTAGTCAGTCAACAGTCAGTCAGTCAGTCAGTCAGTCAGTCAGTCAGTCAACAGTCAGTCAGTCAGTCAACAGTCAGTTAGTCAGTCAGTCAGTCAGTCAGTCAGTCAACAGTCAGTTAGTCAGTCAACAGTCAGTCAGTCAACAGTCAGTCAGTCAGTCAGTCAGTCAGTCAGTCAGTCAACAGTCAGTTAGTCAGTCAACAGTCAGTCAGTCAACAGTCAGTCAGTCAGTCAGTCAGTCAGTCAGTCAGTCAACAGTCAGTTAGTCAGTCAACAGTCAGTCAGTCAACAGTCAGTCAGTCAGTCAACAGTCAGTCAGTCAGTCAACAGTCAGTCAGTCAGTCAGTCAGTCAGTCAGTCAGTCAACAGTCAGTCAGTCAGTCAGTCAGTCAGTTGTACCTGCTGCTTCAGGTGTTTGGTTGCAGATTCTCCGTTCTTGGGATTGTTGAGTTCCTCCTGGAGAACTTCATGAGAGAGAACGCTGTCCTGCAGCTCCGTCTGCAGTCCTGCAGAGCATGACATCATCACATCATGACATCATCACATCATGACATCATCACATCATCACCGACCGACCGTTCCTCCGCTCGTCTCAGACCGGCAGACCGAACGGACCGATCCTCTGCTGCGGGTCCGGACTGAAGCGGATCAGCTGTGGAACGCGGTTCAGCTTCATCAGCTGATCTCACTTCACACAGCAGAGCAGACACACCGGAGCTCGACTTATACAAGTCACAAAGAAGAAGAAGATTTCCTGCTTTCTGTTCAGCAGACTCTGCAACAACCTGTCTTTACAGACCTGAACTTTAACAACCTGATCTCCAGCTGCCGCAGAGTTCCTGCTCCACCTGCAGGAAGTGACTACACCTGCAGGAAGTGACTACACCTGCAGGAAGTGACTACACCTACAGGAAGTGACTACACCTGTCACTCACTGTGATGTTAAAGGAGAAGAGGGAAAGTGAAGCTTCACCTTCAACAGCCGTCTGCAGTTTGAGGATCAGAGACTGCAGCTCCGCCCTGCTGCGCTGAGACAGACACACCTGCAACACACACACACACACACACACACACACACACACACACACACACACACACACACACACACACACACACACACACACACACACACACAGCTTTATGTTTCCTGTATACAGTAATGAATGTGTTTCCCTGTCTGATAACTGTTGTGTGTTAATGTGTGAGCAGGTTCAGTCTGCAGTGTGATGGAGAGAAGATGATGATGATGATGATGATGATGATGATGATGATGATGATGATGATGATGTCATGTGGAACTTCAGCTGCTCGGGTCGTGTCTGGAAGGTCTTCGCATTTTGTCAAACTCTGGCCGGCGCTCTGTTGGTGACTGTTGCTAGGTTACCGGTAGCTAACCACAGCTTCAGAGGTTTATTGGAATTCAACAGATTTTTTCACAAAGTAAAGCCAGATTACTCCTCTTCTCTTTGCTCACTGTCTGTTTCTGCCACAGACTGTATGGATGTGATCAGATGGATATTTAATAAGTGCAACAGCCTACTTCAGAAAAACTTACTGACTTTTACCTGCTCTGACCGACCTGAGAGAGACACAGCGAGTCTGAGACACACAGAGACCTTCCAGCCAGACCCTGGACCTGCTTAGCATGTTAGCAGTTAGCATGTTAGCAGTTAGCATGTTAGCATGTTAGCAGTTAGCATGTTAGCAGTTAGGACTGAACCGTCGTCCTGCTGAATTTCACAACTAGAATAACTAAATGTATATAATAACATTTTCACTGTTTTTCATTTCCAACAAGACAGAAGCAGCAGAGTGAAAACAACCAGAACGTCTTCAATATTATTGTTGTTGTTGTTATTAATATTAAAATGGCAGCAGAGCTTCTCACCTGCTCCTCGTCTTCCTCAGCTGATCCTGCGTTTCTGTCTTCTACAAAATAAACCTGCAGACAGACAGGATTCTGTTAGAGAGAGACAGACAGGCAGAGAGACAGACAGACAGAGAGACAGACAGACAGAGAGACAGACAGACAGACAGACAGGCAGAGAGACAGACAGGCAGAGAGACAGACAGACAGAGAGACAGACAGGCAGAGAGACAGACAGACAGAGAGACAGACAGAGAGAGAGACAGACAGACAGAGAGACAGACAGACAGACAGACAGACAGACAGACAGAGAGACAGACAGACAGACAGAGAGACAGACAGACAGAGAGAGAGACAGACAGACAGACAGGCAGTCAGTTGTCTCACTGGTCTGGGCTTCAGTCTGTTGTTGCACTTCTTCAGGTGTTTCTCCAGCCGGTCTTCACTCACTGTGCTGAGAGACAAACTGCAGGTTTACATTTTTATTGATTTAATAAAAACAGAAAACAGAATAACCGATCCGATTATCGATCTATCATCAATGAGAGTATTACCAATAGGATTATTATTATTATTGCAGTGTTATTGATCAGTTGTTGAGAGCAGAGAGTGCTGACTGGTGAGAAAACTGATGAGTCAGCTGTTCACTGAGATGAAAACCTTCAACTGTCTCTTAATAAATCAATAAAATATGAATGAGTCCATTAGTAATAAACTGGCAATCATCCCACTGATAATGGATTCCGGTAATAACAGATCAGTCAATAATCCCATTGATCATGGCCGATCAATAGAAGCAGCCTGTCGGTCTGACTGACTGTTTTGGGTCGAGCGGACAGACGATCCTCCGGCTGTTCCCCTCCTCCTGCAAACAGGAAGTTCATCACATTAGAACCTTTGACCTTTGACCTTTGACCTGAGCTCCATGTGTTCACACTCAGTTCAGTCTCAGATCTTCTCTCCTGGTTGTTTTTTAATCTCTTGTGATGAAGAGCCTCTCAGACCAAACTCCATTCAGGTCTGTGGCAGTCTGAAGCTGTTAGAGAAGACCTGCAGAGCTTCCCTGAACCAGCAGGATCCGCTCTTCAGTTCGGCTACAGCAGCACTTTCTTTTAATAAAGTTTAAACTTAAAACTAAAAAACTTTATACTTCCACTCCACTACATTTCAGAGGGAAAATTTGTACTTTCTCCTCCACTACATTTATGTGACAGCTTTAGTTACTTTTCAGATGGAGATTTGACACAATGGAAAATATAACAAGCTTTTAAAATACAACACATTGTTAAAGATGAAACCAGTGGTGTAGAAAAGCAGTGTGTAGTCGGGTCACATTTCAGATGTCTATGAGTTGTTAACAGCTCCACCAAATAGTGATTTTTCCCTCTAAACCTCACATGGTTTCATTTCCCAGCTGCTCTGAAGCGGATCAGACCGTGATCTGCCGCTCTGGGATCGGTTTCTGCCTGCTCACACGTCATCATTAGCATGTTCTTAGCATGTTGTCGCTGCGGAACCTGAACTCACCATGTTGGCGTGTTCTCCGCAGAACACTTTCCCCTTCCCGACGACCATCTTACAGAAACGGTTCTTCTTCTCGAGGTAGAAACCACACCGGCCAGGCAGCGGGGCCGCCATGTTGGATCCTGCTGCCTTCACGTGCTGCGGGAAAGTGGTAAACCTGACCTAACCAGATGTGACGTTTAGAGTGCAGGGACAAGCAGTTTATTGATGGGAAACGTGTTGTATTTTATTATTAATTGTATTTCTTTGGCTTTTTATTGATATTCGTGTCGTTGTATGTTTCGACTCTTTTTAAACTTTCAGTCTTTTCTCCTCTTTCCGGTCCGCAAAAACCTGCTGTTGTCTAAGGCTCCGTGCTTTCCTGATTTCCCACAAAAGCACTTGAACGCACCGTCAGGCCCTGAAGGCAGCACATAAAACCAACACGCATTAAATCTGACAGATGAAAAGTTTGTTGTGTCACAAAGGCGGAACGTCTGTCTTCTGTCTTCATAGCAATACTTTCTGGTGTGATTTGTCTGATTGGCTAGAATCAAAAATCTTTTCTCTCTCCCATTTTACCAGAAATGATATTACATTTGGAATCATAATGGAGGATAAAAAAACTGAATTTCTGTTGAATACTTTATTTATTTTAGGTAAACTGTATATCCATAAATGTAAATGTATTGAGACACAAGCCTTATTGGTGGTTTTTATGAGAGAACTACAACTATACTGCAAATCACTGAAGTATATGGAAAAGAAAAAAGCAAAAAATCTACTTAACATTATTGATGCCTTAAAATTATTAGAAGAGATCCTTTAGCTACTACTATTACTACTACTATTATTATTATTATTATTTTTTATTTATGTTATAATTCTGTTTACATTGTGTGCTCCGTTTTCTAAAGAGCCTACTACTGTTGATGTATGATTTGCCATATATTGTTATAAAATATAAAATAAAAAAAAATAAAAAAGGAGAAGAAAAATGTGTGAAAGAGGCTCTGGTGTTACAAAAGTCTTAAATAACTCACACATTACAAAAAGGAAAAAAACAGAACTCAGCCAAAGGTGACCGGAAGTTGCTGTTTTGGTTTCAGAGCTGATGTGAACTGCTCGGTCTGTTCAGGTCTGGTGTTAAAACCAGCTCAGCAGACCTGGGAACTGACTGACTCCTTTACCTCGAGCCTTTACCTTTATCTTATCTTTACTTCAGTAAGTTTTATTTATTCTTCTTCCAGGCAGGAGGACTCAGACCGGATGTGACGTTCACACTCTGCCGCCAGGTGGCGCAGCAGCACGGTAACCAGACTGATCCGTGTTCAGGTGGATCTCAGCTGTTCAAATAAAAAGGTCGTTTGACTTGTGAAACTTTATTATTTAAAGTGTCTGTTGACACCGACACAGCTTCACGAGGAAAGACTTGAAATTGATTATAAAGCCGTTAAAAATAAGCCATTGATTTTAGTTGATGCATTATTAATTCAGTATGATTTCCTCTAATCCCGTTTTCATTTTTATTTCAAAATGATTTTTCTACATTTTTAGATGCATATTGTTTATTCTTTCTTGTGTTGTAAACAGATGATTATGTTGGAAGTTTAAATGTCTGTTAGTGAATATTAAATGTTGAAACTCTTTCAGTCCGGATGAGCAGAGACTCTGCTGGATTTTCCTCCACAAACAAAACACAATCAGCTGTTCCCAATGCCAGGGACTCTTATTTTGAAATGAAGCTAACAGTCTGTCTTCCGGTTCCAGTCGCTCTTACAACAACAACAACAACGACAACAACGACAACAACAACAACAACAACAACAACAATCTTTCTGTACAAACAGCTGACAGTGTTTCTTCAGACAGAGGGACAGTTCAGTCTCAGAGACAAACACACCGAGAGCAAAACAAACAAAAAACCCAAAAAACAATGAATAGATGAAATAATAAATTGAAGAAAAAAAAAGAAAAAGAACAATACATACATTCCAGCGGTTAAATCTTTATATTGTCTAAATATAAAGTGTCATTTTTGGGCCTTCATGGTTTTTATACATTTTAGTGGTCTGGGTCTGGTTTGGTCTAGTCTGGGTCTGGTCTGGTCTGGTCTGGGTCTGGGTCTGGTCTGGGTCTGGTGTCTGGGTCTGGTCTGGGTCTGGGTCTGGGTCTGGGTCTGGTCTGGTCTGGTCTGGGTCTAGTCTGGGTCTGGTCTGGGTCTGGTGTCTGGGTCTGGTGTCTGGGTCTGGGTCTGGGTCTGGTCTGGGTCTGGGTCTGGGTCTGGGTCTGGTCTGGTCTGGTCTGGTCTGGTCTGGGTCTGGGTCTGGTCTGGGTCTGGTGTCTGGGTCTGGTCTGGGTCTGGGTCTGGGTCTGGGTCTGGTCTGGTCTGGTCTGGGTCTGGGTCTGGTCTGGGTCTGGTGTCTGGGTCTGGGTCTGGTCTGGTCTGGGTCTGGTCTGGGTCTGGTCTCTCTGCCCGCTCTGCTCCTCCTCACAGACAGCTTGACCTCAGATGCTGGACTGTGATAAAACTTCAGAAACAGGCTGATCAGCAGAGGAGGAAGAAGTTTTCAGATCTTTTACTGAAGTAAAAGTAGAAATACCACAGTATAAAAATACTCTGTTACCAGTAAAAGTCCTGCATTCAAAATGTTACTTAAGTAAAAGTACAAAAGTATTAGCATTAAAATGTACTTAAAGCAACAAAAGTAAAAGTACTCATTATGCAGAATGGCCCATTTCAGAATAATACAGTATATATTATATTATTGAATTATAATTATTGATGCATTAATGTGTAAGCATCACTTTAATGTTGCAGCTGGAAAAGGTGGGGCTGATTTCCACTACTTTATATACTGCTGGGTAGCTTACAGTAATCTATAATAATACATCACAATTTATTAGTTGATTATATTTTGTATTAATAATCTGAATCTGCAAAGTAACTAGTAACTAAAGTTATCAAATAAAGGTAGTGGAGTAAAAAGTACAATATTTCCCTCTGAAATGTAGTGGAGTAGAAGTATAAAGTAGCATAAAATGGTAATACTCAAGTAAAGTACAAGTACCTCAAAATTGTACTTAAGTACAGTATTCGAGTAAATGTACTTAGTTACTTTCCACCTCTGCTGATAAAGCATGTGATCATGAACCTCTGAGAATGAATTATATCTTACATATTTACTGGAGTCTGGCTGCTCGTGACCCAGTCCGCCCCGCACAGACTCTTCATCATCCTCATGATGATGAAGAGTTTACCTGCTGAGTTTTAACATCAAATCAAATCAAACAGCAAAACTCGGACTGCAGCTCAGCTCTGATTGGTCGGCTCTCCTCTGTGATTGGTCATCTCTCTTTTGTGATTGGTCGGCTCTCCTCTCTCGTCGGTCATCTCCCCTCTCTGATTGGTCACATCTCCTCCCTGATTTCCGTCTTTCGTCCGCGATTGGTCGCCTCGCGTGCCACTTGACAGATTTTCCCGCCTCGGATAAAGCAGGGGTGTGTGTGTGGGTGACGTCATTATCGGAGTGTCCATCATGGCGGCGGCAGAGCGCGGCGGTTCCCGGGCGGAATACTCGGTGCTGGTGGTGGCGGGAGCGCTGCGGCCCGCCGGGCGGCTCGAGCGGCTGCTGCTGCAGGTGGAGACAGGTGAGTCCGCGTGCCGGGACCGGACCGGTGAGACAGAACCGACCTGAGACACGCACACACCGTTAACCACAGTCACACCGGAACATCTGCCGTTCGCCTTCAAAATAAAAGCCTCTGAAGTGGACTTGACGTCGGTCACGGCAGCTCGCGGCAGCTGGGCGGCAGAGACAGAAACCTGTTAGTTTTCTCTCTGTGTGTTTCTGACGGTTTCTAATGTGAAGCAGCTCCGTTAGAAACCGTTTCTCTTGTTTCGTGGTAAAATAACCAGCAGACTCCGGTCCGGTCGGTCCGGTCGGTCCGGTGTTTCAGTTTGTTGAGCCGTTAGCAGACAGAAGCTCCGCGGTCAGCTGCCGTAAAGCGGAACATCTGGCCTCTGGATTCTCGGATAAATAACTGTATTTTAATACTGTACTGTATTTACAACAGATTCCCCCTGAATTACGTTCTTAATTTAAACTTTAGTATTCTGCATTACTACTAAAAGGTTTCTCAATCAGGTTTATTTGGAAAAACTATACCGGAAGTTGTATCTTTTCATTTTGTCTGTGTTCACTGTGGTTTTCATTTTGTTCCAGTAAAGTAGGTTACAGTATAAAACTTTGATAATTCACCGGTATCATTATTTTATTAGTTAGTATTAACTACTTCAGTAGCTAAGCAGAGTTAGGGCTGCTCTGTTTATAGGTTACAGTAAGTTAATAATGTTATTGTTTATAAGTTAGCAGTGAAATATTGTAGTAGTTTAGCAGTATAACTGTTCAGTAGATCTGGTTCCCAGTATAACTCAGCTGGTTCCCAGTACAGTGTTGTGTGTGTACTGTACAAAATAATAAAGTACTTTCATCAGGTTCAGCTCTTCTCATAGACAATCAGTGTATTGATCAATTATTCAATCAATGTGTAATCAATCAAACAGCATCAGTCCATCAGATCAGTTTATCAGATCAGTTTGTTGCTGCAGACTGAATTCAAAATGGATTGAGTCAGGATTTATTCAAACATCCCATAATGACCCAATCAAAACAAATCTATTGGAAATGAAATCAGGGTCAGGAGTTTGATTCCAGTTTCAGTCTGTGGTTCAGTCTGTGGTTCAGTCTGTGGTTCAGTCTGTGGTTCAGTCTGTAGTTCAGTCTGTGGTTCAGTCTGTGGTTCAGTCTGTAGTTCAGTCTGTGGTTCAGTCTGTGGTTCAGTCTGTAGTTCAGTCTGTAGTTCAGTCTGTGGTTCAGTCTGTAGTTCAGTCTGTAGTTCAGTCTGTAGTTCAGTCTGTGGTTCAGTCTGTAGTTCAGTCTGTGGTTCAGAGACACAAAACATTTCAACTTCTCATTTTAAATTCACAGTCAGTTTGGTCGGTCTGATCCAGGCGGTCAGTGTCAGGGATCGAACCTGTGACCTCCTGTGATATCCACTGTGATGTTCACTGTGATGTTCACTGTGATGTCCACTGTGATGTTCACTGTGATGTTCACTGTGATGTCCACTGTGATGTTCACTGTGATGTTCACTGTGATGTTTGCAGCCTGTTGATTTCTGCTCTTGTCTGGGTGAAAAGAGGAAGTGATGTTTCTAAATAACATCAGCATCCTGTTGGCTGAGGGGAAACAGAGATGAGGGAAACAGGGTGAGAGGTCTCACTCCCCGCCCGTTCAGAAGAACAGGCTGTCAAGCGAACTGTGATTGGCTCCCAGAGTCTGGTTAAAGCTGATTGGCTCGTTATCAGCGGGTCAGAGGTTGGCTGTGATTGGTTCATTATGTCATGCTTCAGTTAGTTTTTCTGACTCCAAACTGGACTGCTGGATTAGTTGTAATATTTTAGTCTGCAGCTCAGTAAGATGAGCCCGACTTCCTGGTTTAACAGATCTGTGTTGAGGATCAGATGACGTCATCTGCTAATTTGCATATCAGCAGTATAAACCGTATCGGTTCCAGGTCGTCTGCAGGTTTCATCAAGGTAAATCCAAAACTTTTCAACTGCTGGTTCAAACTGTTTCTGACTGTTTCACACCTGTCAGGACAGTTCAGGCTGTTTCTGACCTGACACAGACCAGGGGGAGATATGTTCACGTTTTCCAACCGGCCACCGGCAGCCAATCAACCGCCGTTTGCCGATATATTCGCGCAGGTGTGTGTGCGGCGCTCAGGGGGCGGGGGGGTCCCCCACTCAGAGCGTCCTCTCTGGGTCCTCTGTCCCGTCAGAGCGTCCTCTCTGGGACCTCGTAACATATTTGGGCCTAACGAACATTGATATTTGATCGTTATCTAACAGTGCAAATCGATCAAGTTTTTTTTGGAAATGTGCTTCCATACTCCAACATTTCCCTCAGCAGGACAAACCCTGGGGAGGTGAAGTCTCTCTAACAGAACTAAAGGTAATGAAGGAAGTGAATGTAAATCCAGTGAAACGTTTTCTCCACGATGGCTGAAGTATAACTCAGACGAGGAAGCCGTTGCAGAATGTGCAGATAGTGCAAAGTAAATGTGCAGGAGGAGAAGTGTGCATCAGTGTGATGTCATCAGTGTGATGTCATCAGTGTGATGTCATCAGCAGGTTTGTTTGCAGCGTTTCCTCCTGCAGACGCTGCAGCTTATCAATAATGCAGCTGAGTTTCTCTGCAACACTGATGCACAATATTCAATATCTTCAACTAGTTTCCATGACAAAAAATCCACAACATTCAGTATTCAGTGTTTCCCCAGACTCTTTTCTTCTTGTCAGGGTGGAAAAGTCTGTGTGTGTGTGTGTGTGTGTGTGTGTTGAGGGTGTGTGTGTGTGTGTGTGTGTGTGTTAAGGGTGTGTCATGCTCAGTAAGGCTGAGGCCGAGCGTTAGTTTTACCACAGACTGTTGTATCACCTCTGTCTCTCTGTCTCTCTGTCTGTCTGTCTGCCTGTCTGTCTGCCTGTCTGTCTGTCTGTCTCTCTGTCTCTCTGTCTCTCTGTCTGCCTGTCTGTCTCTCTGTCCGTCTGTGTTACAGTGGGTTTCTGTAGTATAATAAGTATTGTGTGTATTGTATGTACAACACAAACACTTGTTTCCTCCCCTGCAGTGTAATCACACCACATGATGTGTATGGGAAGCACAGAGGACCAAAACAGTGTTGGGAAACAGCAAAGAGAATCAGATCCACTTTGTGTTCAAACCACAAAACACATTCAGACTGTGTGTGTGTGTGTGTGTGTGTGTGTGTGTGTGTGTGTGTGTGTGTGTGTGTGTGTGTGTGTGTGTGTGTGTGTGTGTGTGTGTGTGTGTGTGTGTGTGTGTGTGTGTGTGTGTGTGTGTGTTCCGTCTGGCAGAGCAGCAGCTGAGCCAGTGAGCTTCTTTATATAGAAGTTTCCACTGCAGACTCACTCTGTCATTACTGCAGTTTGTTGTTCTGCAGGCTGGACGCTTCACTTTCTCTTCTTCAGGTTTTAAGTCTCAGTTTTATTTCCTTTGAGCCCGTTTAGGTTTGTTGATGTGAGCGTGCTCCTCTCTTCTTCTGTGGTTTATCATGTGGATCTGCAGAGGAACTGAGCTGTGTGTGTGGAGCATCAGCGGTGTTTCCTGCTGAAAGATACGCACTGGACCTGCTGCTTCTTCTTCTGTGGTGGAAAAGCAGTCAGAATACTGTAACCAGCTGAGTCCCTACAGCTCAGCTGCCAAACTGGTGTGTGTGTGTGTGTGTGTGTGTGATTAAACAGGTGTGTGTGTCATTTAGTTAAATAAATGTTCACCAGCTGCAGGAAGTGATGTTTCCTCTGCATCCTGCTGCATGCTGGGAGGCGGCTGTTTGGTTCAATCCCATAATCCCTCTGACTGGCTGCTGGGATATAAAGTGTCTCTATGTGAACAGTCTCTGTAGTTAAATCCCCACAGCAGCCAGTGAGTCTCTGCCTGTCCCCTCTGACCTCTGACCCCTCTGACATGTGACCGTGTGTGTGTGTGTGTGTGTGTGTGTGTGTGTGTGTGTGTGTGTGGCAGGCCTGCGGCGCTGGCCGGTGGACCTGGACGTCTCTGTTCTGGACCAGCAGCTGAAACTCTTCGTGTCGCGACACTCCGCCTTCTTCTCCGAGGAAGTCCGAGGTGAGAAAACCACTCGAGTCTCATCAGCTGATCAGCTGATTTAAACTGTAAAGAAAAGTGATTTAGTTAAAAAAAAAAAAGCTCTATTCATGAACATTCAGTGAGAATGCTTGTTGAACTGCAGCTCAGCTCTGCAGTGTGTGTGTGTGTGTGTGTGTGTGTGTGTGTGTGTGTGTGTGTGTGTGTGTGTGTGAGAAAGTCTCCCAGCTGTGAGGAAACAGAATGTGAACTGAACTGAATTCCATTAAACTCCATGAAATTCCACTTCTAACAGAGTTACATTATAAACAAACATTATAAATCAAATCAGATCAAATAGATTAAATCATAATGTTTGGGTTATGATTAAATGATCTGCATCAAATACCAGCTGAAAGGCTCCTTTAACATTTTATGATATTCAGTATTGATCATATAAAACACTGTGTGGAATATCTGATGTGTGGGAAGAAAAAACAAAAAAACATGGAGTTGAAACTTGTTGTGCAGCAGGATGAGAGGAAAGAGTCAGCTGTTCAGTCTAAAAATATGTGGAGAAAAACCAAACTGTCATTTCTGCTTCAGTCCAGAAGTCTGTTCATTACTGGAGGAAAAAGACTGGATCCGGATCAGATCTGAAACACAGAGGAATATAGATGGAACCAATCTTCCTGTGACCTGGAGTCATGATGTAGAGAAGTGTGTGTGTGTGTGTGTGTGTGAGTGTGTGTGTGTGTGTGTGTGTGTGTGTGTGTGTGTGTGTCTCCAGGCTCTTCAGCAGGGTCTCAGCTGACTGTATTTATGTGTTTTAACCAGACAAGCAGCCTTCTGTCTGCCTCACACACACACACACACACACACAGTTCCAGCAGGCGTGAAGACTGAATCTGTCATCTGATTGGAGGATACGGTGATGTCATCAGCCATGGTTCCTGCTGAAGTGTCCTTGAGCAAAACACTGAACTTGTGTGTGTGTGTGTGTGTGTGTGTGTGTGTGTGTGTGTGTGTGTGTGTGTGTGTGTGTGACACACTGGTGTTTGTTGTGGTATTTTTGGAACTTCACATAATGAAACTTGATTACATCAGCAGCCAATCAGCTGTCTGGATGTTGACGCTCGTTAACTCAGTTCGGGTCAAAGCGACTGGACTTGTTGTCATGGTGACCGCCCAACCGGCTGCCAGGAAGTTGTTGTCATGGCGACCATGTGATGAGCTGTCAGGAAGGAAGAGGGGACTTCCTGTTCTCTCAGGGTCAAAGGTCAACTTAAAGGGACAGGTCGCCCATTCTGATGGGAAGAGACGAGGTTCAGATACACAGCAGGACTACTGATACTACTACTACTACTACTACTACTACTACTACTACTACTACTACTACAGTACTACTATAACTACTACTAAAGTACTGTAGTAGTACTGTAGTATCAGGAAACCAAACAGTGTTGATGTGCTTTAAGTCGTATCCAGTTAAAGCACATCAACACTGTTTGGTTTCCTGATTGTTCTTATTGGCTGTTAACAAACCATGTGACTCTATATAGGACACTGTTAGTTTATTTTTTAAACCGATCCTTTGCTCTGATGAAACTCGAATGTTTTGTTCCACTGTAGCTCTTCTGCACTTTGTCAGATGGAAAATAAAAATCCAACCGCTTCACTGCAGCCGGAGACAGATTTCTATCAACGGTCAAAAGTAAACTTCACTTTACCTGTCAGCAGGACCGTAAAACTTCAGTTAATACCCCGGGCTTTATTTGCTTCAAACAGTGAACTCAACCGGCAGTGAGGGAGTGAGAGAGTGAGAGAGTGAGAGAGTGAGAGAGTGAGAGAGTGAGGGAGTGAGGGAGTGAGAGAGTGAGAGATTGAGGGAGTGGGAGAGTGAGGGAGTGAGAGAGTGAGAGAGTGAGGGAGTGACGTCTTGCTGTTGCTTCTCTTGAGTTTTGTTCAGCAAATTTGAAACTGACAGCTTGAATTTCAGGTTGTACTTTTTTCTCTGTGTTGCCATGGCGATCAGCAAATGTGACTGAGGTTTGAATGCAAGTAAAAAAAATAAATAAACTGCTTCGCAGCGTCAATGGCAACCGGCTTCTAACTGAGACCGGCCTTTATTTGTCAAAACGTCAAAACCGGCCAGTAAAAGGGATTCGGTGTTTAATTGAAGTTTTACGGTAGTTTAGTTTATTTTTCACACAGCGGTAAAGCCAACTTCACCTGAAAAGTCTCTGGGTCATATTTCCCAGTAGTATTTTTTTGACTTAACGCTGGTTTACTGGTCTACTGGTTTCCATACTGGTTTCCATACTGTAACAGGTTTGTGTCAGTAGTCTCTTGTGTCTGAAGCCTCTGCATCCAAAACAGCTTCGCTGCAGGACTCAAACCGGTCAACCAGCTCAGGCGTTCCAGTTCCTTTACTCAGCAGGTCGATCAGACAGGCTCATCGTGACCTTTCACCCCGTCTGGCATCCGTCTGTTTCCTGACCGGCCGGCCTCAGACTCGCATGTTCTGGCTCTGGACAGATCGTTAGCATCTTTGATGTTATTCTGAGTTAATTTATTTAAACCTCATTACTTCCCCAGTGGTGTTTTCTGTCAGTTTCTTGTCTTCAGGACTCTCAGGCTGGAAAAATCCTGAAACTCACCAGACACTTTCACTGTTTAGCAGCTGACTGGAGGTTTCAGACAGAGGCTTGGTCTGGGTGTTGTGGGTCTTCTGTGTGTGTGAGCGGTCTCGTCTCGTCCCTGCAGGCCAGCGGACGCTGCGGCACAGCGGAGACGTTCTGGACACGCAGGTTGTGGTGAATCCGGCCCACGAGTTCGTCTGCTCAGAGGTACGACTGTCGTTCCTCGAGGAAGACTTCGCTCTTCAAACTTGACTTTAGTGTCACTTCAAGCTTTAAGATTCATCTGTTAACTGGCAGTTTAGTGCAAGTATTTTTTATTTTTAACTTTTTACCCCCAAGCTACAAAAATTTAACTGCAATGAAAATTCATCCTCTGTCCTTATTGCTCAGCCGACCTCCACAAATAGATTAAATTGCAATTCCAGCTCAGCTGTCCATATATATCATGCGGTGATGTAAATATCCAAATCAGAGTTACTTCATAATTGTTGTTAAACTGCAGCAGCGTCGCTCCAGGAGACCGGAGCATTAGAGCGAGTCGTTTGTGTTGGAAGGGAAGCAGAGATGACTTCCTGTCAGGGGAAGGTCACTTCCTTCTGAGGAGACTCAGGGAGGTTGAGATTTAAAATGTAGGTTTAAGGGCAATGATGAAGTTAGGAATTCAATAGGATGAATTACTTGTCCTTACCTACAGTGACAGCAGTGTGTTCAGTGGACTCCAGTGGTAAACAGGGGCAACAACTACTCTGCACTCATGTTAACTCTCTGCGTGTTGAGAAGTTTGACACTGAAATTACTTAATTGCATTTTTAAACATCAATAAACCAACATCAGTATGTTTTCAACTTCACATTGCTCTTCTTAGCAGCATCATTGTCTCTTATTTAGCGTTACTCATTTTAATCAAGGCCGACTTCTTAAAAAATTGTTTTGGAGGCTAAACAGAGGAGAAATCCACAGTTCTATAAGACGCTCCTGCAGGTTCAGCAGCTCGGCTCGGGATTGGTCAGATAATGTGAAAGCCTGTGATTGGCCAATTCACTCAACAAGCTCAACGGACATATCTGTGATTGGTTACAACGCTCATTTACTGTTTAGAGCAGCTTGAAACTCAGTTAGAAAAACTCGATTTTGACAAAGCGGCAGCCGTACCTTCTCGGCATAAATCTTAAACACTTTTTCCTTTTGTGCCACAAACTTTCCACTTGAGCTACAGAGCTGGTAAATCTGCACAGCTGTTAGAGCAGAGTAACTGTGTGTCGGTCTGAAAACTGAATAATCTATTGGATTAATCAATTTGATCAATCCCTGTAGTCCAGACATCTGTGAAGCTCGATCAGAATGCCGTGTTTCCTTCCTCGCTCCAGGTCCGCCGGCTTGTCTGTGACGCATCTCGACACAAACTGTTGGTGCTGGCCGGTCAGTGTCTTGAGGAGACGGGAGACATCGTGTTACAGAAAGGCTGCTTCTCTCTCAACAACTTCATCCAGATATTTGCTGATGAAGAGGTAAGAATCCTCTGTTGGTGTGTTGGTCTGGTTCAGCATGGACAGCTGATGGGGCAAAACAGTTTGTGGTTTGGATAGTGTGTGCATTAGCAAAAAATATATTATTTCTTAGTAGTTCTGAAAATATTTAAATGCTGGAATTTTGAAATGGTGTTTTTCTGATGTTTAAATTTCTAAACCTTTTTTTCAGGTTGGACAGTTGTTGAGCTCAGCAGACCCAACAGTAAAGGCCAGCCTCACCCTGAGCTGCCCCGACTATGGGCTTTGGAAGGATTCTGTGTTGGAGAAACACAACCTGCAAGATTTCATAGACATCAAGATCAACCCTCCCCTCGTCCTCCCGGAGATGGAAGGTCTACAGGAGTTCACAGAATACCTCTCCGAGTCACTGGAGCCAGAATCGCCCTTTGACCTCCTGGAGCCCCCCAGTACTGTGGGTTTTCTGAAACTCTCCCGGCCTTGCTGCTACATCTTCCCCGGTGGGAGGGGAGACTCCGCCTTCTTTGCCGTTAATGGCTTCAATATCTTGGTGAACGGTGGCTCTGACCTTCGTTCCTCTTTCTGGAAACTGGTTCGACATCTGGACAGAATTGACTCGGTACTCCTGACCCATATCGGTGTCGACAATCTCCCGGGACTGAACAGCCTGCTGTTGAGGAAAGCAGCCGAACAGGAAGATGAGTCTGCTGGATCTCAGACCGCTGAGGACTGGATGAAAAACCTAATCTCTCCTGAAATTGGAGTGGTTTTCCTCAACGCACCGGACAGACTGAAGTCCATCCAAGGAGATCCCAAAGAGCTGCGGAGTTGTGACCAGGTGGCGCTCACTCTGCAGCACTTAGAAAGACTGGCAATCAAACCCGAACCTCTCAGTCGGTCCAGTGGGCCCAGTATCGAGCCGGTAATCTTGTTTCACAAGATGGGAGTTGGCCGTCTAGAGTTGTACACACTCAATCCAGTCAAAGGCAGTAAAGAACTTGAGACTTTAATGCAGACTTGGCCAAGCAATGGATCAAACATAAAGGGCTCAGATCTTCCACTGCCATGCCTTGTTTCAATTTGTGCTTTGCTGGTCTGGCATCCTTTCAGCCCTCAGGAGAAGATCATTCGGGTTCTTTTCCCTGGGTGTACCCCACAGGCCAAAATTCTGGAGGGACTTGAAAAACTGAAACATCTAGATTTCCTCAAACACCCAGTGGTGTGCTTGAGGGACCTAGAGGCATCCAAAACTGAGAAACAACCAAAACGAGCAGAGAGTCGGGAAAGCCTTAAGTCTCAGCCAAAAGACTCTAGACCCAGTAGTGCCTTGCTGAAGGACAAGCTCGGACGAGCAGATGTCAAGAAACAGGAGGTGAAAACAAAGCCAAAGGTAGCAGGTGACACCGCACCTAAAGAAGGGAAGGATGGGGAGGAGAAGTCCAAACTGAAGGATGGGGAAGCGAAAGTAAAGCCAGCAAAGCCTGCTGAGAAGTTTGTTCCAAAGAAAGATCTGTTAAAAGAAGAGAAAAAGGAAGTGAAAAAGAAGGATGAGAAGACCTCTGCTGGTGTGGTCAAGAAAGAAGAGATTGGGGAGAAAAAGAAAGAAACGGTAAAGAAGGAACCTCTAAGTTCAAAACCAAAGAAAGATATTAAACCCGATCCAAAAAAAGATGGCAAGAAGGAGGTGAAAACTGAGGAGAAGAAAACTGCAAAATCTGCTGTTAAAGAAGTGAAGAAAGGAACGAGTGGCGCTACAAGTACTGCATCAACCACAAACTCAGAAACAAAAAAAGCTTTAGCCAAGAACGGAACTCTAAAGAAAGACGGGACTCTGCCCAAGAAAGATGCTTTGAACAAAGGGACAAAAGCTAAGTCAAGTTTAAAGGAGCAGGATAACCAGAAAACCTCTGGTACAGAGACTGACCGCTCCAAGATGTCAACGCCTGAGGATATGACAGCAGAATTTGAAAAACTTCGATTAGAAAATGACAATGGGAACGGTGGTCAAAACTCAAAGGCCACAGCGGTAGTGAACTCTGCGGGTGACGGAGACTCTCTTGACGGAGCGAGGGCCAATGGGAACCAGAAGTTGATGGTGGAAAGTCCAGAGAAGTTTCGCTGTATGGAGACGCTGGTTCAGCCGGACCAAGCCACGGCGGCCTCCTCACCTCTTGCCAAAACACCAAAAAGTGAGCGCAGTGTTAACTTTGATCTCACTCCAACTGCATACAGGCTGGTTGAGGGGTCCTTGAAAAATGGACAAGATGATGTCTGTGCTAGCCCAGAGGAGAAAACTTTGGAGTTAGTTTCTCCTGCAGACTCCGCCCCTAACAGTGCGGGTCATACTCCTTTCCATCAGTCCCCTGAGGAGGACATTCAGGGTTCAGGTGAGGACAGCAGCCTCGGGGCCAGAATACCGAGCCTGGGCTTTGAGGACTACAACCAGGGAGGTTCTTGTAGGACGTCCGAGCTGAGCTCCCTGAGAGGAGGCCTGGAGAACTCCACGTCCTCTCAGGATAAACAGTCTAGTCTTTTGACCCTCAGTCCCTTCAAAGACATTCTGCCAGACTCCTCCCCCACCATGACCTCCATGCCTGCCGAGGTCGGCTCTCCTCACTCTACAGAAGTTGATGAATCGCTGTCAGTTTCCTTTGAGCAAGTGCTGCCATCTATTGAAGAATCGCCCAGAGGAACGCTAGGAGACCGATCCTACTCTAACGGACATTTCAGTGACTCTGACTCGAAAACAGGGATGACTTTGCCTCTGAGAACGTCCCATAACCTGCGCCACGGATATGGCTCTGAGGAACACATCCACGGGATGTCAGACTTTGTCCCAGATGTTCCACATGATGTAGATCTCTGCTTGGTATCGCCCTGCGAGTTCCAGCACCCCAAGTCCCCAGAGAACCATCAGCAGCATGTTAGCCCCGGCCTAGCCACCACTAGCCCACCAGACCTCTCCGATAACAGCGACTCCCAGGATCTGGCCAAACAGCAGAGTCACAGCAGCAGCGAACGCTACTCCGCCTACAGCCAGGAAACTCCACCCACATCAGTCAGCGACTCCCTCCCGACCGCCACGGATTCCGACGTTCCTCCTGGAACCGAGGACTGTCCCTCCATCACTGCAGATTTAGACTCTGATGATGACTCTAGTGGTCTCTTTCCCCCCCATCATCCACAGGATCATCCAAGCCCTCACTCCTCCCACAGGGGGGCGCAGCACTCCTCTCACGACCCCCCCCCAGCCCCGGTGAAGGACCTGCCCCCCTTACCGCCCCAGCCTGGAGCCTGCATGGCTGATGCAGAGGCTGAGGTTTCAAGCAAGAACCCAAAGAGTTCAGCTGCTAAGACCAAGAAACCGGCAGGAATGACCCAGAAGGCGACATCTGGAAACACCGCCGCCCAGAACGGAAAGCCCAAGGCGGGCAGCGCAGCGGCGTTGAAGACGACCTCCAGCCTCGACACAAAGCCCACATCCAGAAGCTCAGCTGGCAGCTCCAGACCTGGTACTGCAAAACCTCCCTCCTCAGGTAGGCATGTTCGGACCTGCAAACTCTACTGGAGTACAGTAGATGACACAGAATACAGTAGATGACACAGAATACAGTAAAATACAGAGAATACAGTAAAATACAGAGAAGACAGTAGAAGCTCTTTTCATTCCAAACCTCTGACTTCTGAACCCACCAATCTACCAAAGAGATATGCACAAAAAATACAACAATGTGAAAAAATATTGTGCTTATAGTTTGTCTTCTGGATTTGATTTTCTGAGAAAACAGCATGTGACTGCAGCGGGTCGGACTTTCTGACCAGTACATGAACAGCGCATAATAGTTCTGGCTAAAAAATAAAAATCATCTAATGGCAGAAATCCCAGATCTGGATCATCACCAAAATCAAGTGATCAAGTGACTGATCCGTGGGCCGAGGGCCATCTGTCCAGCACAGTGTTCTGCAGCAAAATGGTTATAGATGCAATACTGAATTTCTAAAGTGCTAATGTTCTATGCTAAATGCGATGAATCCATATCTTTATAATCTAGAGGATCCTTGTGTAGTGTGTCTACCCCATCCCCATAATTTAAAAAATATGAGAACACAGTGGTGAGATGCATCGTTCCCCCAAGTTTTGTCAAAGTCCAATCAGTGGCGTCCGAGAAGAAGCGTGAAGGACGAACGGACGAGCCGCGGTCCACAGTCCCTCGATTTCCCCGATTTCATCACGGGGGACAATTCTGATATTATTTTTCACGCTGTTTCCCAGCTACCAAAGCTGCCGGTTCCGCGGGTTCTGCGGTGTATCTGGACCTGGCCTACCTGCCGTCGGGCCGCGCCTCCTCCACCGTGGACGTGGACTTCTTCAGGCGGCTTCGCTCCTCCTGCTACATCGTCAGTGGAGACGAGCCGCTGAAGGAGGCGGCGATGAGGAGCATCCTGGACGCTCTGCTGGAGGGGAAGAGCTGCTGGCCGGAGGTCCAGGTGGGTCCAGGTTCCCTTCAGCACTGCAGGAGTCTAGTTACTGTCATCATCTGTTTCAGAGCTTTTATATATTTTGATGTTGTACATATTTATAATAATAATGATAATAATAATAATAATAATAATAATAATAATAATAATAATAATAACCTTTATTTATATAGCACCTTTCATACACAACATGCAGCTCAAAGTGCTTTACATCAATAGAAGGCAGATAAAAGACAGATAAAAAGATAAAATTCATATAAAAGAACAAGCAAAATGCATTAAAAGAACACAACAAATACTCCCAGTTTTAGATGCACATTGTGAGTGAACCCATATGTTTTTCTTTAATTTTCTTTTCCCCTGTCCTTCCTGATTCTACTCTTGATCTGATATTTACGTCAGATCTCACTGCCTCAGGCAGACGAGGATCACAGATTCTCCTCTTGGTCAGAAACCTCACCATCCAGAGATGGATGAGGATCATACAGGGTAAAGCTCTGCCCCCCCACATATAGTGTTCACTGTGCAGTAAGCATTACCCGGACAAGACCAGTGAAAATTCGTACTTGCCCCAGTAGCTCTGTTGGGATCCTGAACAGAAACAGTTCAAATGAAGGCTATTTATAAAAGTGCTTTACGTCAATAGAAGGCAGATAAAAGACAGATAAAAAGGATAAAATTCATATACAAGAACAAGCAAAATGCACTGCATTAAAAGAATCAAATCAAGTAAAATTTATTTATTTATTGATTGACACACCCTCAATATATGCTCACATATTTCATACTTTAAATTTCATATATTTCTGCTTAGTTCCAGTGTAACAGTCTCTGTCATATATTCAATCCTCCCATTTGCTCCGTTCCTATTTATATCTTGTTTTTCTTGCTGCATCCTCTTCCTGCAGCGACTCGCTCCAGCTGCTGTCTTCATCTGGCCGTTTGATTCGTTCTGACCGTCGCTCACCTTCGGTCAGCGTTTATATCAGCCTCCATTTTCTGCATCTTTTCACATGTCCTTTGACCCCTGACCTTTCCAGGTTACCCTGATCCCGACGTTTGATTCGCTGGCGATGCACGACTGGTACCAGGAGACGCACGATAGGCAGAGGGAGCTGTCGGTCACCGTCCTGGGCAGCAACAGCACCGTGGCCATGCAGGAGGAAACCTTCCCCGCCTGCAAGGTGGAGTTCTGACCGTCCGCCCGTCCGGACGAGGAGGGCGGAGTCAAACCTGTTGTCGCCACGGTTACAACCAGGCCAGACCAATGACGGGACTTTCGAATCATTTCACCCTGCATGCTCAGTTACTCAGCCTCCTGCTCCACAGCAGCAGCTCTCTGTTTAAAGGTTGATGAACGTCACGATGTTCAGTGTTCAGTGTTCAGTGTTCACCTGCCGCTCTGCTGCACCTCTCTTACACTGAGACCCAGTGTGCCAGTCCAGCACAGGTCAGCTGCTCTGGGTTCAGTGTCTCCTCTAGGTAGAACTCTTATGTTTGAATCCAACAGATAGCAGATCTTGGTTTACATTTCAGTAGATGAGTCAGTTTGTTCATGGTTCATTTCCTGTATCTGAACATTTCCAAGGAGGTTAAACCAGCAGATCACATGACAGTCTGCTGGTTCTTTAACTTCAACACATTCATCTTTGTTAAATTGCACTAATAGTGGGACCACATGCCCCCCCCCCCCCCCCAGCTAAACACCAGGGTCATGTTCAGATGGAGTTAGCGATGCTTGGTAGGAAAGTCCCAGTCTGCAGAGACTCAGTCTGCTGTCAGCAGGATTTCTGAGGTTTTAACCTGAATGCATGAAGCCACGCCCAGCTAGCTTAGCGAGCTAACTAACGCTAAACCTGTTCTGAACTCTATATCGCTGTTTGTTGTGAAGGATAATCACGCTGTTGTTTTTTTTTTTCTAAGAAGGATTAAGAAAAGAGTTTTACACCTTCCATTTTTACTTGGCTTGTTTGTTGAGAGAAGTAGTTTGTATTTTTTACTCTGTGTGAATCGACTGTCCTGCATTATTAGCCTGTCGGTGTGTTCTTTTGTACAACTCCACTCATGTTACGTTGGATCCATTCAGAGCGTTCAGTGTCTTTTTAATTTTCTCTGGTGTAGAAACGTCCGGACCGGTCGGCAGGTTGGAGGCTGTTGCTCGTTTCATGTGATTTATTTACTTTAACATTTGGCTTTCAGAAGGAAACAGATGACACATTTCAATTCTTAATTTATTAATTTTACTACAACTTGTCCTTGTTAATTTCTTCAGTTTGTCAGGTGGTGAGGAGGTTTTCTTTGGTACGACCTCACGACTGATCAGCAGTTTTGGTTTTAAACATTCATCATGTTGTGTCTTTATTAGCACCAACGCCAACCTTCACGACCTTTGTTCACATCACTCAACAAATAATCACATCCTCTAAAATATTCAGAATTTGTAAGGGCTAAAGAAAGCTGTTAATAAAACATATTGATAATGTTCAGGGAATTTAACGTCCATGCCGACATGTTTTCAGCTGTGTGAGAAAAGACATTTTTCAGCTGCTGATTTCATTTTGGAATAAATTGTCCAGCTGCTCTCAGCCGCAGAGCGCCGCCTGCTGTCCAGACTGAGGAACAGTCAGTCTGCTGCAGGCTGGAGACCGGCTGAGCTTAGCTCCTCCTCTGAGTTCACTGGAGGTTTTTATTGAGAATCAAATTGACAAGAAAAATACTGAAAGTGTTTGTTGAACTTTGCAGCGTGGCGGCTGATGGAGAACGACCGAGTCTGGTGTCTGATCCACAGCTGAGACTCAACAAACTCAACAGAGAACTTGACAGTTTAGAAGCCATAATATAGCTGTGATATAACCCCCACCCTGCCAACACACACACACACACACACACACACACACACACACACACACACTCTGCACTGTGTGTTTGTTAGTCTCTCCTTTCACTGTTGGAGGCAGAATCGTGATTGGAGTCAAATATCAGATGATTCTGTATTGAAACACTAATTTTAATTATTCTCTCTTTTAAAATAAATATTCCCCTTTAACAGAGTGTCTGCAGTGTCTTTATTATGTTGAAAGTAAGATGTTTAATAATACTGTATCATACTGTAATGTACAGTCCATGAGAAAATGTGTAGAGAATTATTTTCTAAAATGCTATATAATCATCTTGGGAAGAAAATATTTTATCAGTCAGCCTGTAAATCTGTGAAAGTCTTCAGTTCCCTGCTGTCCTGTAAACAGTCCCATCATCTGGTTTAATGAGTTCATCAGTTAGTCAGACTGAGTGAATCTTATTTCAGGAGGGAACTTCTTCAATATGAATGTTAATGAGCTGCAGTAACAGTTACAGATCAAACAGCTGCTGCTTCCAGACGTTCGTGAATCTCCTGCTGGAGTTTTTGGGGAATTCATATTTGTTCCCTCAGAATTGCATGGAAGTCGGTTCAGTTTTATTTCTAAAGCAAATCTGCAGCAAATGTAATTGTTTCCAAAGCAGAATCAGTTTGTCTGAGCAGGTGAAGGAGACTGACACCAGCAGCTGATCCTGGGTCAGTGAGCAGCCAGCAGGGGGCGCACTGCGCTCCTGTCCGGCTGCTGCTGCAGAACGAAATGAGCTCAAACCACTTCCTATCAAAATGGTAACAATGGTAACAATAATAATAATCACCAATGTGGGATGACACAAAAATAGAAAACAACCAGATGTCTGTGTAGATTAATTTCATCCAGATAGTGAGATGTCCAAAAAATAAAAGAGTTGAAGATAATGCAGGTGAGTGTGTTTAACCGGTCTGCACAGCTCTTTAGTTACAGAATAGACTTCACTGCCTGACATCAGTCTTCATCAGGTAAACATCACAGAAACAAACTGACATCAGTTATGAGGACGGCGTCTGATGCTTTTCTGAAAATATAACTGATTTTTGTTTGTATTTGTGGTCGTTGCAGTGAGATTATCGCTGGCCAGAGGTCAGAGGTCGCTCTGTTTATTTCCCACTGCTGACCAAACGGTCGTCACCAATGCTAAGAAACAACAAATTATTAATTGAAAAAGACAATGTGAGACATTCAACGTTGAGTCTTTGAAACTGTTTTATTATTTGTGTCACTTGCCTTTTAGTTGCATCAATTTAAAATCATTAAACAACCAAACTTCCTCTTTAGATTCTTTACTGAAGGATGAGTGAAGAAATGTTAAAGACAAAATGTCCAAAATGTCTTCAGAGTGCTGAATCTGAGCCTCTAGCAGACAGACTGAAGCTCAGCAGATCAACAAACAGCTTCTGTTAAATATTATTATTATTCTCCTCACGCTTCACCTCCGCAGGCGGCCGGAGCCTGGCAGCCCACTGCATTTCTTTTACACATGAATTATGAGCTTGTCTCTATTTTGCAGTTCTACTCAGCAGCTGGCAGATCATTGGACGAGGCGAAGGCTTTCATCTTAAAGGGACCAATCAGCAGCAGACTATTCTTGGAGTGTCACGCCATTGAAAACCAGTTTGAACCCGGCTGATGGAGAAAACCAGAGTGAAGAAGTCCTGCTGAGTGAGGAGGGAAGATCCTGAAGAGGAGAGCGTCCTCAAGATCAACTGAGACGAGGTGAAGATACCCTGCCGCCCCCCCGCTGAACCCCCCCACCCCCCCCGCTGCCCCCCGCGGCCCCCCGCAGCCCCCACCTCACTGGTTCTCCTGGTTGGCGAACATGCCGGCCTCCCAGCGGAGGGCGCGCTTGTTTTTATGCCTGGTGACACGAGTGGCCTCCAACACCTGGAACAGAGAAACGGATCTGGGTCTGGAGAACAAACAGCAAACTGATCTGCAAGGTTTGGAAAAGCAGGGAACATGAATCTGATCCCAGGTCTGTAAAAGTTTGGGTCTTATGCAAAAAGCCTGGAGAACGTCTTCCAGTCCTGATGCACATATGAGCTTTCAGTTAATAAGCTGCAGACCCGCTGTCACTTAACATGTAGTGATGTTAGTTACAATGTTCAGGTACACATTAACAGTCATATCAGATGACATCATGCTGAACACCTGTGAGCAGGTAGAGACGTACCTCGTTGTTCACGGCGTCGACCGGCTGGATTCCTGCGTACTGGAGAGAGCAGAGGGAAACGTCTGAAAACCTGAAACCTACAGAGGAACAGAGAACTGGGTTCTCTTGTCTTGGTTCACACTTCTGGAGAACATTTTCTCCCTCCGGACCTCAAACCTATTGATCATATTGATCAGTGAAAACTAAAGGACTTATTCAAAAGAATGATCCAGGACACAGAGACCCTGCACCCAGAAAAACAAGGGTTCCTCAAGGGTTCTTTGGTTATGATAGTGGTTCTATATCCAACCATAACGACTCAAACAACCTTGTGATTTGTTAAAGTAAAAAACGGGCAAATCAGAATAAAGAACCCAGAGTGGCTCATACTGCTGTTTTGGAGCATTTCATGTGTTCATAAAGGGTTCTTTACAGCACCATAAAGGTTCTGTGTAGAACATTTGAGCATGGTGCTATACAGGTTTAGAGTTGAACTGCTGCCATCCAGCTGAGTCTCATGATGGAGGAACAGTGTGAACTGTGTGTTAGTGAATAAAGTGTAAATGTGTGTGAAGCAGCTGAAGCAGAGAGCAGCTGAGTCAGCTTGTTGTGGTGTGGCTGTAGATCCATTCAGTAACGTTCTCAGTAAAAGTGAATAGTGTGATAAGGTGGATTTGTTTCCAAATGTAGGTTACTGTGACACAGTAAACTGTCTTGTCTTTAGCCCTAGTCTCTACTCCAAAACATGAAGAGCTGGAGCTTGAGAAGAGTCAGCTCAGTTAACCTGAACAAACATCATACAGAGAACCTTTCTAAAAGGGTTCTTTACAGTACCATGAAAGGTTCTACCATGGTACAAGCCTAAAGAACCATTGTCTGATATAATCAGAACCCTTTCAATAGGCATGTGTATGTATTTTTACATTTTCCATCCCTTTAATGTTAATTCTGACTGTTTTATATGCATGTAACACGATTAAAGATATTTTTAAATCAGTGTTTCCAGACCTCTCAGCTCCCATTCTATTCCAAACGTCAGAAAACACAAAGTTTCATTCATTTGCTTTCTGCCTGCTGTCAGATATCACTTCACTACGTCTGATTTCTTCTTTTTCCTTTCCAAAATAAATCTTTCAACCAATACAATACAATAGCTAACGTTCTCTGTGGTTGCATTAGGCCCCGCCCCCTGTCAATCAACCCAGTCAAGCCAACAGACAAACCAGACTCTTCATCCAGCTACAGTCTGGAACATGATACAGAAATTAAAGCTAGATTTAAACTTCTGCTCTCTTCTTTACTGGAGGAACTCCTAATATTTAGACAGAGTTTGTTTCAGAATATTTACTGTGGAAAACAACTATGGTGAAGGGAAAATATCAAATATCTCCTAAATATCTCCTACAGCTGGAAACCCATCTGCAGTGATGGAACAGGAGAGGAAAGCAGGAAAGTCCAGGTAAATAAATAAAATTAAATCTCCTGGTTCCTTCATGTTCTCTTTACTTACTGAACTCTCCTCCAGCTTCAGTTGAACTCTCCGCTCCTCAAAATCCTCCAACAGCGTCTCTGTCAGGCCTTTCTGAGGGGGGGGGCAGGAGGGGAGGGTGGAGGAGGAGGGGGGGAGAGAGGAGGAGGAGGAAGAGGGGAGGGAGGAGGGAGGGAGAGAGGAGGGGAGAAAGGAGGAGGAGAGGGGGAGAAAAGAGGAGGTGGGGGGGAGAGAGGAGGAGGAGGGGAGAAAGGAGGAGGAGAGGGGGAGAGGAGAAGAAGAGGAGGAGGAAGGAGGGGGGGTCCAGGGTTGAGCGGTGACGAAGGAGAAGGAGGGCAGCCGGGCGGCGGGGCGAGGGGGGGGGGGCGACAGACTGCTGCTTCTGTCTGAGAAATAAAAGTTGAAATACAAGTAGAATTATGAGTGATGATATTCTGTGTTACATCTTACTGTTGGTGGTGTTCAGGTCGCCCTGCAGCTCTGACCTCTGACCCCTGACCTCTGACCCCTGACCTCTGTGGCTCTATAGACAGCATGTTCTCCCTTCAGCAGTGATGCATTCATTTCTGCATCATAACATTAAAGTTTAATCTCATATATTTCTTTCACAGTGGAATGGAAGTACAATCGAATAGTTAATTTCCAAAATACTACGTCTTCATTTAGAAAAAAAAATAAGATTATCATTGAATATCTTCAAAATCTAGAGGATCCAGTCTGTAAAAAGAAGTTTAATTTTGTCAACCGAGCACTTAAACTAACTTATTATCCTTTAAAAACTGCCATCAATTCTTTTACTTTTGCACTGTCAGTCGTCAGTGTGGAAGGAAACTCTTTCCAAACTATCAGTGTTGCTTCATTTTATTCATTTGGTTTTGCTGCAGGTGATGTTCTTTGGCCCAGTGGTTAATCATTGCAGCTCCTCATCCTGGTCCACGACACCTGGACTTTAGTCCTGTTCTCATTAAGTTACTCATTCCCTCCGGATTATGAAAGCCAGCAGAAACAAGCCAAGCAATTAAACACCTTATCTGAGAAAATGTGAGCTTTCAGTGAATGAGATCTTTCGTTCTATTCTAGTCAGCATCAAACATGAAAACAGCTTATAGGTTACAGTCATCAGACACAATTTTCCTGTAACATGGACAAGTAACTTTCCTAACCTGAAATGTAAGGAACACAGTGGAAACTCCTACCTGTTTTTGGTGCTGGAGTGGCGGTCGGGTAAAACTGACTGACAGCCATCTTGTTTGCCTGTTCCACCAGAGGAGCTGGAGAGAAGAGAGGCGGATCCGTCTGCAGGCTTTCAGAGGAGGTTCTGTCCAGGTTTTCCTCTCTGGACTCCCTCAGCTCCCGGAGCTCCTGCTCCCGTCTCAGATCCTCCTCGATCTCCTTCTGAATGAGATCTGGAGTTCCTTGTCTTCTGGACTGCAGGCCGGTGGATTCCAGGTTCTCCCTCCAGGATGGAGCTGCAGTCGCGTCCCGTTGAGCCGTTAGCATGACAGAGTCAGTCGGTGTTGGGGAGGAGGGGGAGGAGGAGGAGTGGGAAGATGATGAAGATGAAATATTTTTGCCAGAGAGAGCTCTACTTGGAACAGGATCCTTCTTCCCCTCCAATGATGGAGACTGGCTAACTATTTCATTGGTACTGGTTGCTCTGTCAACCACTGTGATCTGAGGCTTTGCCAGCATCTGGGCTTCAGCACCTCTCAGCCTGACTCGATCCTCTGGGAAACCTCTAGGAAGAACTCTGCTGAGGTCCTGGACCTCCGAGCCCCACAGAGCGATGGAGCTGGGAGCTGAGCTCATTCGGCTGATGTACAACTCTGTTTCCTCAGGGTGTCGGTGAGGGCAGCAAGGGGAGGGAAAGCCTTCAGCATCTGAGTTGTTGCTCATTCCAGACTCAGACCAAGACCCTCCATCTGTCCTGTCCTTGTCTTCTGTGCTGGATTTGTCAGGTGTCTCAAAGACCCTCTTTCGCTCCACCAGTTCCTGGGGAGAACCTTGGCCGTATCGTCCCTGGATCCTGCCCTGCTGCTGAAGGTCCTCCTCCCTCTGGCTCTCCTTCTGGATCTCCCGCTGGATGAGGAAGCTCACTCGGTTCTTCTCTTTGGCCTTGACAGGCGTTAGCGGTGACAGCAAAGTCTTGGTCTTGATCTCCACCATCTCGGTCCTGCTGTCGCTGTGCTTCAGGCCTCGTAAACGTCGGAGGTTCTCCTCACGCTCCTGAGTCATCCGGATCTCCCTTTCGATCGGCGTCTCGTATTCGCTCACGGACTTGGTGTCCCTGCTTCCCTGCTGGATGTTGTCATTGGATGTGCTTCCATCACTGGTGTAGCCACCGCCTGCCTCTGCTGACAGCTCCTCCAGGCCAGAGTCCAGGTCATCAAACACACTGCTTTGCCTGGTTAATCTCTCCTCAGTACGGTACACTGTCACCTTTCTCCCTGTGTGAGCCTCGTCTTCATCCTGCTGTTTGAACGGTGTCACGCCTTGGCTCGGCGGCTCCACTGTGTCGTCCGTCTCGACCTGCCAGGATGAAAACACATCAGCATCTGGCTGCAGAGATCTGCTCAGTGTTTTTGGAGAACTGGGAGGATTGAGGAGCGCATCTAGCCTGGTCTGCTCCATCTTTAGGAATTGCTCCCGAGCTGCACTGAAGTTGATCTGCTCCTTGTCGACGGCCCCTGGCCCGGCAGGAGGGGTTGGCTCTGGCTTGGAGCTGACTGGCCCATAGCACAGACTGAACCCTTCTATCAGCTTGTTAGGAGGGCTGCTCAGATCCAGGTTCTCCAGTGTACTCCACTGCTTCTTCAATATAGGGTTCTTCTTTGGTGCCTGGCTGCGAATGATCTCCTTCCGAAGCTGCTGCTCCTGTTCTTCCTCTACTACTTTGATACCGTTGTTCGTATCCACCTTGTACTGCGATTCTCCGTTGCTCTCCTGAAACAGACTCTCTGGCTTCCTGCCGCTGGAATACGTCTGCAGTTTGAAGCCATTCTCCTCCTTGAGAGTGGCCAGCTGAGCCTGCCTCTGCGCAGAGACCATCCACGCTTCGTTCAGCTCTGCCTCGGGACTCGCCGGATCATCTACAAAGGAGTAAAAGCCACAGTGGGAGCCTGAGCTGCTGCAGGGACTGCTGGGGTTACTGGGGCTACTGGGCTGCCACTCGTCACCGGTACTCCCTCCTTCCTCTGACACCGCCACCTGCCTGGCCTGCACCACCACGTCCCCGGACACCTCGCCCTGCTGGGAGGACACCACCACCGAGGACTGGGTACGGGTGACCGAGATGCTGTCGGAGGCGAAGGCGGATGCGCTCCAGCCGGGCTCCAGGTCGGGGGGTTTGCCGCGAGCGGGGCTGAGCATGGTGCGGAGGTCGGAGGGGTCGAGCCGGGGAGACAGCGGCTGCAGCACCCACCTCCTCGGGCTGCTCTCCATGGCTGCCGGGAGCACAGCGGGACCCTGGGTGGACGGCGGAAGCTCTGAAGCGCGAAGCCGGCGAACACAACTCGACGTTGGGAAACCCTGCTGAGTCAGCACATCCTGACAGTCACCCACTGCAACCGACAGTCTCTGGAAGCATCAGGAAGAGGAGAGAGGTTAGTATCTATGGAAACAACAGCATCAGGTTACGGTTCCTTTGTTCTGTGTTCTCCTCTGTTCTGTAGCAGTGCTGCTAGGGCTCTGGGGCCACATTATGCTCTGTTCTGGATTTAATAATAATAGCAAGCTCCTCTGTTGCTCTCTGTAGGGAAATAGTATTTTCTCTTGCCCCTTCCTACAGGGAGGTCAGAGGTCAGAGGTCAGGGTCTGGAGCTGGTAGGGATTCAGCGTCTTGCTCAAGGACTCTTCAGTATAGTGGGGGGTTTGAACCCTGATCCTCTGAGAAAACATTGTTCTTCAGACAATTCATCGTAATGAAACATTCATTCTGAGCATTAAGACAGTTGGTGCTTTAGAGGGAACTTTGGTGGTGACACTGTTGTTTTTATTTCACATAATCTCTAGCAGTGGTGGGAGTGTTATTGCTGTGGCACCACACTGCTGCTGAGGAACTACAGAGGAAACACTGCTGTGTACTGTAAGCTGGCAGCATGCTGACTTTACTTTCCCAAAGTTAATGATACAAATACAGGCGGAAATATCAGTCGGGACGCCCTATAAGTGAATAACATCGTCATCTAAAGAGATATTGGTTATGCCAGACATTTTATGGTTTAACGGAAATGTGAAGTAATGGAAAACCATCCAGCCTTATGAATGAAGGTGGAGTCTCAGGAATTCCAACATGATTGGTCAATAAAGTTTATCAGAGGATCAACGCCACAGATACCAGTGAGACCAGAGATTACATTTACAACATCTGCCATAAAGATAAACGACAGGTACTGTACACTGTGATCATTACTGACAGGCAGACAGACAGGCAGGCAGACAGACAGACAGACGGACAGACAGACAGACAGGCAGACAGACAGACAGATAGACAGGCAGACAGACAGACAGACAGACAGGCAGACAGACAGACAGATAGACAGGCAGACAGACAGACAGACAGACAGGCAGACAGACAGACAGACAGATGGACAGACAGGCAGACAGACAGACAGACGGACAGACAGACAGACAGACAGACAGACAGATGGACAGACAGATAGACAGTCATGGTAGCGCTGGATCCCATGGGCCGGTTGCACAAAACACCTTAAGTTTTCTCCTTCAGTTTGACACTTAAGGCTTAATTTCTCCTTAGCTGAGGGACTTCAGGGTGTTGCACAGAATCCCTTAAAAGGTTTCCTTAGTTAAGGAAAAACGTTAAGGCATTTACTGCATTGAAAGAGATTTTACAGCAGTAAAATTCTACAGTTTCCATGGAGACTGTTTGTTTGCTTGCACCTGCCTTGTGGTTCCTGTTATCTCCTCACAGAGTCGGCCTATAGATAGTAAAAAAATGGCAGAAGAAAAGAAGACAAGAAAACCAAATTGGTCAGAGGAGGAAAAGATTATACTTCTGGAGGAATACAATCAAAGAAAGCACAAACTAAAAAGTAAATTTGATCCGCAAATAACAGCAAACAGAAAACAACGAATGTGGGAGGAAATCGCAACGAAAATTAATTCAAGCGTCTGGTGAAGAGGTTCATCCAAGAGTCCAAAAAAAATACGACAACTTCTTCATTTATCGCCATAAACTCGGCCATGTTGAGGTTAAGATAGAGTCAGAGGGGCCTTCAGTTTTTTTCCTTACTTTGGTTGCTAAGGTCTTTTGTGTAACGGTTTAACTTTAAGGGACTCCTTAAGTATAAGACCAAGATAAGGAGAAAACCTTAAATACTTAAGTGAACATTTTAAGGAAACCTTAAGGAGACTTAAGGGTGTTTTGTGCAACCGATTTTATTTTAAGAAAACCTTAACTCGGACTTTAAGGAAAATCTTAACTGAAGGTGTTTTGTGCAACCGGCCCGGACTTCACCTCAAAGACCGACTCCACTGAAATGAACTTCTGTCTTCATTTTGTGGAGGTAGACTTTGTACTAAAGTTTCCCTGCCTCTGAAGTGTTGGCACTCCAATCCTGTGAAATGCATTACCTGAAAACATGTGACAATGTGAAAATGAGTGTAAGAAAGTCCTTTATAATGTTGCAGGATGGTGGAGGTCTGCAGTTAGGGTTAGTCAGCCATGTTAAGAGTTCCCACTGTTTAGCTTCAGTCCACAAAACATAATAAAACTCTCCTCTTGTTTCTTTCACTGCGTTGACAAAGTCTTTCATTTGGTTTCCTTCCAAAATGAGATTCATCAGTTGAGCAGAGTGACACCTGCTCTGACTACATGACTGACAGCTCAACATTAAACCAAACGATGGCACTTTTTAAAACTGGACATTTTTATAGACTGGATCCTTGAGATTTAAAAGATTTTGAATTATGAACTTAAGGTTTTCCTAAATGGATACACAGCTTTCTGCCTGTCTGTCTGTCTGTCTGTCTGCTCTGCTCTGCTCTGATAACCAACACTTCCTGGAACTCAGTCGTCTGCTGTCAGCTGATTGGCTGACAGGAGAGGAGTCATCTGTGTGAGACCGGAGATATGAAGCCTGTTCACCGCTCCGTGTGTGTGTGTGTGTGTGTGTGTGTGTGTGTGTGTGTGTGTGTGTGTGTGTGTGTGTGTGCGTCCGCTGAGCTCGACAGCAGAATAAACTTCAGTTCCTAGATCATCCGCATCATAAACAACCAGCAGTGAGGAGGTCAAAGGTCAGAGGTCACAGTCTGAACTGACTCTAACAGGATGAACACAGAACAGAATGTAACAGAATCTTTAACTCACCAGCTGATCCAACGAGACCAAAAACCTTTTCTAACTGAACCAGCAGTGAAAGTAAAACCTGCCGACCGACTCAGAGCAGCTTCCAGTCTCTCTGCTCATGAAGCTGCTCCAGAACGAGTCTGAGACCTGCAGCTGCTCCAGACCGGACCGGACCGGGCCGGACCGGGCCGGGCCGGGCCACCGGTTACTTAGAGTTCAGAGTTCAACGCTGCCTGCTCTCTGTCGTGTTCACAGACAGAAAAGAAAGTTGAAATAATAATAATAATAATCCTACCTGTGAGCCGCTTTCTGTCTGAGGCTTCACACCAAACCAACCAGGCTGAACCAGGCTGAACCAGGCTGAACCAGGCTGAACCAGGCTGAACCAGGCTGAACCAGGCTGAACCAGGCTGAACCAGGCTGAACAACTGACTGAATGACTGAATAAACTGAACCAACTGACTGAACCGACTGAACCGACTGACTGATGTGACAAAGTTCACCTCTATCATTTCATCTGAGCCTCCACCCACCAGCAGACAGGCCCTCCCACCACACACACACACACACACACACACACACACACACACACACACACACACACACACACACACACACACACACACACACACACACACACACACACACACACACAGGCTCTCTTCTACTTGAGTGTTATTAAACCGCTGAGCTCTCTGTCTTGTTTCTCAGTCTCAGGTTTGGTTTTCCTTCACAAAGCATCAGAACATCAAACATCTTCTGGGTAACATTTTACAATAAGGGCACATTAATAAGCATTAACTAACCCTTAATTAACAGTTAACTAATGTGTCTGGTAATCATTTACTAATGTTAACTAAGGTATTCATTTATGCATTATTTAATAGTCATCTTTATAAACTATTAAATAATGTATAAATTAATACCTTAGTTAACATGAACAACATTAGTAAATGACACATTAGTTAACTGTTAATTAAGGGTTATTTAATGCTTATTAAGCATTAACTAACCCTTAACTTAGTGACTCTTATTGTAAAGTGTCACCGTCTTCTGTTCAGTATGAAGAGTCAAACCGCCTCAGTCTGTCTCTGGTCCTGCAGGTCAAAGTTCTCCAAGCCACATCAGATACAAGAAATAATAATCCAATATAATCCACATCCAACACACTGACTGTTAACATCGCACGTATCTTTTTTCTTCTGTTTTCTTACATCATATATTTTCATGCTTATTTTCATATTTTTCACTCACATTTATTTTTCTCAGTATGTTCTACTGGTCTTCACTTTCATCTCTCATGCTGTTTTTCATTCAGATGTTTTTACTTCACATCTTGGTGTTGGAAATGTCAGTTACATTCACTTCATATCATTTGCTCTGTTCTTCTATATTCTTTCTATATGTTTCTTTGCTGTATCCTGCTGCAGCGACACAATTTCTCCCCAGGATCAATAAAGCTTCACTTTACCTGAGCTAATCTAATCTAATCTAATCTATTGTAATGTAATGTAATTTAATGTAATCTAATGTTAAATATTTGTAGAATTTGAAGTTATGTTCACTCAAAGTGAGTTTTTCTTTATAAAGCACATTTAAAATCTCACTCACAAATATGACTCACTCACAAATGGCTGCACAAAAGAAAAAAAAAGAAAAAAACAACGTAGA
>NW_027283455.1:0-18424 GCF_046629955.1 Centroberyx affinis | reverse complement strand
GTTATTGAGTGAGTGAGTTAGTCAGTGAGTTAGTGAGTTTGTGAGTTGAGTGAGTGAGTGAGTGAGTTAGTTATTGAGTGAGTTAGTGAGTTTGTGAGTTAATGAGTGAGTGAGTTAGTTATTGAGTGAGTGAGTTAGTCAGTGAGTTAGTGAGTTAGTTATTGAGTGAGTGAGTTAGTCAGTGAGTTAGTGAGTTTGTGAGTTAATGAGTGAGTGAGTGAGTTAGTTATTGAGTGAGTGAGTGAGTTAGTCTGTGAGTTAATGAGTGAGTGAGTTAGTCAGTGAGTTAGTGAGTTAGTTATTGAGTGAGTGAGTTAGTCAGTGAGTTAGTGAGTTTGTGAGTTAATGAGTGAGTGAGTGAGTTAGTTATTGAGTGAGTGAGTGAGTTAGTCTGTGAGTTAATGAGTGAGTGAGTTAGTCAGTGAGTTAGTGAGTTAGTTATTGAGTGAGTTAGTTATTGAGTGAGTTAGTGAGTTTGTGAGTTAATGAGTGAGTGAGTGAGTTAGTTATTGAGTGAGTTAGTGAGTTTGTGAGTTAATGAGTGAGTGAGTGAGTTAGTTATTGAGTGAGTGAGTTAGTTAGTGAGTTTGTGAGTTAATAAGTGAGTGAGTGAGTTAGTTATTGAGTGAGTTAGTGAGTTTGTGAGTTAATGAGTGAGTGAGTGAGTTAGTTATTGAGTGAGTGAGTTAGTTAGTGAGTTTGTGAGTTAATAAGTGAGTGAGTGAGTTAGTTATTGAGTGAGTTAATGAGTGAGTCAGGGACTAAACCTGTGATCTTTGGTCATCCAACCAGCCACACAGTCACATCCCTGTGTATCAAACAGCTCATCCTCTTCCTCTTCCTCCTCCTCCTCCTCCTCCTCCTCCTCCTCCTCCTCCTCCTCCTCCTCCTCCTCCTCCTCCTCTCCTCCCCCCCCCCCCCCCTCTCAGATAAAGACCTCCTCCTGCGCTCTCAGGAGGAGAGCCAGCGGCTGCAGCGTCGGGCCGGGCGGCACCAGGAGAAACGGGACAAGATCGAACGCCACAACCGGCGCCTGGGCGAGCTGCTGGAGCGGCGCGGGCGCGAGCTGCAGGGCCGCCTGGGCCAGCTCGCCGCTCTGCGCCGCCAACACATCCTGGAGCTCACCACACACATCTTCCCCACACAGGAGGAGAAGCAGGGCAGCAGGTGCACACACACACACACACACACACACACACACACACACACACAGGCTTCAGTTAACATTTAGCAGATTCAAGGACTAAAAATCCAAATTCAACCATGGATTGACTTACATTAGTTTAATATGGGCGTCCTGGTGGATCAGCGGTCTGAGGTGCGGTTCATGTAACTGCAGCGTCTCAGGTTCGACTCCGCCCCTCTCTCTCTAGTCTTTATTGTCTCTCTCTACTGTCAACTATCCAAAAAAATGCCAAAACACCCCAAAAACCAATCCATAAATACGACCTGCCCACTGGGAAAAGATCATGTCAGCCTAGTGTAACACCACATTATGTAATAACTCAACAAAATGTAATAAATTTTCACTTCATTATGTAATAACACCCGCATTGTGTAATACACAGCCTGAACACAATATGTAACAAATTTCCCCGCATTTTGTAATAAATTATTACACATTGCGGTGGTTATTACAAAATGCGGGAGTTGCACTTTTTATGATGAAAATGTAATAATATAGTGCCTTATGTAATAACCAACCAAAATGGATGTCTTCATCTGTACACGTTATTTTTTCAAAATTGTTCAGCCGTATTAAAAATATATCTGATTGTGATTATTTTGACTGATATTGCAATTGCGATATGATTTGCGATATTAGAGGGAATGATACTTAACGGAACGTATTAAAATGATTATGGTGTGATTTTTGCGGGGATCTGTACCAAACAAAGATGTTTTCTTCAGTCTGTAGAATATGATGTGTAGGCCAGGACATCTCTGCAGCACCATGATATTTACTTGTCTGAACTGATTTCACCTTTAACAAATATTGCGCCTCCTGTGATTTGAAAATTGCAGTCGGCCATATTGCGATTTCGGTAAAATTTTGATTAATTGTTCAGCCCTAATTTTTAACAATTAAGCTAAATTAAACTTCCCAAATATTAAATTAGACCGGTGTTATAGTTGACTCTGATCTTAGTCTAAATAGCACCGCAATATGTAATAATTTATTACAAAATGTGGGGAAATTTATTACATATTGCGTTCAGGCTGTGTATTACACAATGCAGCAGATTATTACAAAATGTGGGAAGTGAAAATATATTACATTTTGTCGAGTTATTACATAATGTGGTGTTACACGCCTCCTCGTGGTTGTTATGATGAGATGTGGGAAAGTTTAGTGAATTGCAGAAGTGCGTCGACACTGAAGTGAAGCCATGATGTCATCAGTCCAGCTGATAAAGATCTAAGTGATCTGATCTGCTGCAGTTTGTTATGGTTGATTTGAAATGAATGAATGAATGAAACTGTTGAGCGAGTTGAACATGTGAACGCTCCAAGTCGTCCGGTTCTTTCCCTCCTGATGTGATGTGAACGCAGCCTCAGTCCTGCAGCCGTTTATACAATCCCCCCCCTCCCCCCCGCCCCTGCGTCTGCCCGTCAGAGACCCCGCGGACGTGGTGGCGGAGTGCGACCCGGCGCTGACCTCCAGCACGGTGAGCGAGCTGGCGGAGGCGCGGCGCACCACCTACCTGTCCGGACGCTGGATCTGGGACGACCAGAACGGAGAGACCAGCATCAGCATCACCGGGCCGCCCGTCACGCTGCCTAGCAACGGAGACTGCTCCGCCTACTACAGCTGGGTGGAGGAGAAGAGCACCAATCAGGGGCCGGGTGAGAAACGCATTAAAACTCTTTCACTTCTCGTGGGGTCGTTGGTCGTGTCGTCTGTGACCTCTGACCTCCTCCCTCCTCCCTCCTCCCTCCTCCCTCCTCCCTCCTCCCCCCTCCCTCCTCCCTCGCAGAGCTGGACCACATTAACCCCGCCCACACCATCAGCGCGGCGCTCTGCTACGCCACGCAGCTCGCCAACATCCTGTCCCACATCCTGGACATCAACCTGCCCAAGAAGCTCTGCAACAGGTAGGAGGACTGACCGAGTCCCAAGTCAGTGTCAAGTCTCAAGTCTAAATGTAGAACAGCAAGTCAAGTCAGAACAAATCAAGAGTCCAGTATCAATTTAATATCTTAAAGAAAACTAAATATCTAGGACTTTTCAATGCAATGTGGTTTTAATAGGATAAAAACTTGGTAAGAGCATCATGAGTTTGATTTCTATAATCAGTTTCAACTTCAATAAATTCAATCATTCCATACAAATTCAGAAAACAGAATTTAAATTCAGTCATTCCATATAAATGTCTGGTCCTCAGTGAGTTCTGTGGAGAGAATCTGAGCCGGTATCGCTTCACCAGAGCGCTGAGCAAACTGAACACCAACGTCCTGCACCTCTGCTTCTCCCAGGTACAGCTGTGTGTGTGTGTGTGTGTGTGTGTGTGTGTGTGTGTGTGTGTGTGTGTGTGTGTGTCAGTATATGAAGGGTTTTATTATAAAGTGTTCTACGTTAAATTCAGTCCCTCCGTTCAAAAACAAGAACAGATGTTTCTCTCTCCAGTAATCCTAATATTTAGTAATAGAGAGACAGAGAAATGTGTTACTGTGTGTGTGACGGCTGTTAAGTGTTTGAATGAAACCTTAACTGTGTGTGTGTGTGTGTGTGTGTGTGTGTGTGTGTGTGTGTGTGTGTGTGTGTGTGTGTGTGTGTGTGTGTGTGTGTGTGTGTGTGTGTGTGTGTGTGTGTGTGTGTGTGTGTGTGTGTGTGTGTGCAGCATGTAGACAGTGAGAAGCTCCATCCTCATCACACTCTGAGGAACATCATGTTCCTGGTTGCCCCCGACAACGACAACTTGGGCAGGTGAGATCCAGCTGTCTGTCTCCTAGAGCTGAGTATCTGACTGTTTGTGTCGTCCTGATACTGACTGCTGTTTCCCCGTCCCATCCCGGTCTGTCCTGGTCTGTCCCGGTCTGTCCCCTCTGTCCCTGTCCCATCCTGGTCTGTCCCGGTCTGTCCCCTCTGTTCCTGTCTGTCTCGTCTGTCCCGTCCGGTCTGTCCCCTCTGTCCCGGTCTGTCCCCGTCTGTTCCCTCTGTCCCGGTCTGTCCCTGTCTGTCCCGTCTGTCCCTGTCTGTCCCCGTCTGTCCCCTCTGTCCCTGTCTGTCTCGTCTGTCCCGTCCGGTCTGTCCCCTCTGTCCCGGTCTGTCCCTGTCTGTCCCGGTCTGTCCCTGTCTGTCCCTGTCTGTCCCCGTCTGTCCCCTCTGTCCCTGTCTGTCTCATCTGTCCCGTCCGGTCTGTCCCCATCTGTCCCTGTCTGTCCCTGTCTGTCCTGGTCTGTCCTGTCCCGGTCTGTCCCCTCTGTCCCTGTCTGTCCCTGTCTGTCCTGGTCTGTCCTGTCCCTGTCTGTCCTCTCTGTCCCTGTCTGTCTCATCTGTCCCGTCCGGTCTGTCCCCGTCTGTCCTGGTCTGTCCTGTCCCGGTCTGTCCCCTCTGTCCCGGTCTGTCCCTGTCTGTCCCCTCTGTCCCTGTCTGTCCCTGTCCCTGTCCCGTCCGGTCTGAGCAGGACGGGCCCGTTCGAGGTGAGCGCGGACCTGGAGGAGTCGATGGAGTTCGTGGAGCCGGAGGCGGCGGGGCCGGCGGAGGAGAGCGGAGACGAGGCGGTGACGGACGAGGAGACGGACCTGGGGACGGACTGGGAGACGGTGCCGAGTCCACGCTTCTGCGACATCCCGTCACAGGTGTGGGGGGGGGGGGGGGCTCAGGGGCGCACCTGACTCACCACTCTGGTTTCTGGTCTGTCAGGGACTCATGTGGCTTCACTCTGCTGACTCATCATTCTGGATCTGGTGATTTTGTCTGAACTGATGAGAACAAACAGATTTTATTTAAAAACTCTGACAAAACATATGAAACATTTTAAGGAATATTATTTGAAAATGTCAGTTTTGTTTGACATCACACTGAACATTACCATTCAGTTCAATGGGATGGACATTAATGTGATTAGTTAACATGATGTTTCATATGTGAGCCTCAGGGTGTTATAGCATATCGATATTGAAAAACAAGGCAACAGTGAACTCATCGTTCTCCATGAATGATGCAGTTCCCCTTTTGACCAATCAGGAACGAGCTGTACAGATGTGGATCCGTTCTGGTCCTCAGTCTGGACTCTGCTGGTCTCTGGTCTCTGTGGCGCCTCCTGCTGGTCAGTTTACAGACGATGCGTCTCCATCTGGATCAGAAAATAAACAAAACCTTTTGACAGAAACTCCAACATCAGCAGCATGATGGATCTGAACTGTATGGAAGCATTTGGTAATAATAAGGGTTTGGTCTGGACCTGCAGAACTGATCTGATCTGATCTGGAGTCAGATCAGGCAGAATCCATCAGACTGATTCATCAGCTGATCACAAACAGTTGAAGTCTCCTGTCACAGTGAGATGTTGCAGAGCTTCAGACTGAGACTCTTATAGAATATGAATGAAATATAAAAGCAGAGGTGGAAAGTAACTAAGTACATTTACTCAAGCACTGTACTTCAGTACAATTTTGAGGTACTTGTACTTTACTTGAGTATTTCCATTTTATGCTACTTTGTACTTATACTCCACTACATTTTAGAGGGAAATATTGTACTTTTTACTCCATTACATTTATTTCACAGCTATAGTTACTAGTTAAATATTTGATCATCTTTATAAAATGACTATAAAATAGCATTGTTATAGATTAGACTACCCAAAAGTAAAGCTAAATTGTTAAGATTAGCTTCATGTTGACAACTTTAAAATGCTGCTTACATGTACATGTATGTCAATAAATCAGTATTAATATTCCAATAATTTATGAAAAATATAACTCTCTAAATGGGGACAGTTTGCATAATGAGTACGTTTACTTTGATACTCTAAGTACATTTTGCTGCCAATACTTATGAACTTTTACTTAAGTAAGATTTTGAATGCAGGACTTTTACTTGTAATGGAGTATCTTTACATTGTTGTATTGATACTTTTACTGCAGTAAAACATCTCAGTACTTCTTCACCTCTGTATAAAAGTGACTGAAGACGGTTTTCATTTTCTCCTCCTGCTGGGATTTCAAAATAAAAGCTCCTGTGTGATTTTACCTCTATTCTTTTGTAACCTCTCCTCTCCTCTCTCCTCTTCGTCCCTCTTCCTCTCCTCTTCCTCTCCTCTTCCTCTCCTCTTCCTCCAGTCCATGGATCTTTCCCAGAGTGCATTGCTACAGGTCTCCCAGCCGGCCGCCAACGCCGGAGGGATGATCTCCTCCGCCGCCGCCTCCGTCACTTCCTGGTTCAGAGCGTACACCGGCCAGCGCTGACCGGACCAGCCTGATCTGGACTCATCTGGGCTGTATTGATTTCTGTATTGGACTCATCTGGACCGGACTGATCTGGATCCAGTGGTGGTTTGGACCGGACCGGACTGGACTGAGCAGAGTGTCCTGGCTGTTCTGGGGTCAGAGGTCACAGCAGACTGCTGGATCCGCTTCTGTTGAACTCTGTTAGTTTTAATAAATCTGTTTTCAGTCTGTGAAGCTTCACTCTTTACTAAAGATACAAACCAGAGAGAAAAAACTAGAGCTGAACAATTAATTGAAAATAAAAAATCTAAATTTCAATATGAACTTCTGCAATTTCCAAATCTCAGAGTCTGCAGTTAGTTTCTTCAGAGAGAGTTTGGTCCAAACTGGATTTGTGAACAAGGAGGTTTAGAATCCAAACCTTCATCAGACTCAAACTAAATCATTTTTCTTTAAACAATTTTAAAGTTCTTAAAAAATGTATGAAGGCAAAAACTGATGATATGAATCAGTTTAAATTGCAATATTCTGTCAAATTATAGCAATTGGATTTTTTTGTGCATCCTTCAGAAAAGAAAAACCTTTAATTTGTGTCAAATCAGCAGCTGCTCCATTGACAGTGAATGGGAGTCAGACTGTGGAGCCATGACTGACAGACTTTACATCACAGTGACATCACAGTGACATCACAGTGACATCACAGTGACATCACAAGTTCAAGGCTTGGCTCAATAATTTGTAGCTTTAGCAAAGAGTGTAAGATCAGAAACTGTAACTCTTCTTCTTAAAATGGGCGGACAGCAGCCGCCTGCTCTGATTGGTCGACGCAGCGAGACTCTGCTGGACTCTACTGGACTCTGCTGGACTCTGCTGGACTCTACTGAGACACACAGGAGCTCTACTGACAGCAGAGTCACCAGACAGATGTTCAGTTTGATCATTAAATATTCAGTTAGCTCATTAATATTTGTTCACTCTGTGTTTTCATATCCGGCTCATTAGAATAATTGTCATCCAATCACAGTGAGTCTTCAGGGGAAGTTAGTGCTGGTGAGCTCTCTCTCTTTCTCTCTTTCTTTCTTTCTCTCTTTTCCGGTCCCCAGGAACAGGAAGTACTTTCCAAAACAGGAAACGAACGGACTGCTGCTAATGAACAGCGGTTACCGTGGCGACGCCCCGCCTCCTACAGCCAACACAGAGCGATGGAGACCAGACTGAAGCGTGTTCAGTTTGTTTCAATTTGACAATTTTCATGCCAAAAAAAAAAAAACTCCCAGCATTCAGTGTTTCTCCAGTTTTCTTCTCATCAGGGTGAAAAACCTCTGAAACATAGAGCATCATGGGAAACTAAAACTCTCCACTGAAACAGGAGAAGAAGAAAAGAAACATTCATCAGACTGTTAAATCTGATCAATGAGTCTCAGTAGAGTCAGTGAGTATTGATCAGTTCTACAGTCTGTGATCAGCTGGATGGATCTCAGTCTGACTCTGGATCAGATCTGGACTCTGCTGGACTCTGCTGGACTCTGGATCCTCTGTGTGTTTCAGCCGTTGGTTCGGATGGAAGCTTTCGGGAGCGAAGAGAGAAACGAGGCTCAGACCGATTCGGCTGTTACCGTGACGACAGGCTGGGACTCACATCAGCACATTATGGGATGTTGCTTCAGAAAACATCAGGCTCTCTGCTCTCTCCGGCTTCCTGTCCGATCCGCAGTGTAAACCGATCGGAGTCGACACCCGGTTTCGGATCTGGTTTCCGTGGGTATTGAATGCGGTTCGACGGATCCGGATCCGTTCGGTCTCATCAGCATCGTGTGTCGTCTTCTTCTTCTCCTCTGTAGTTTCCTGCGGCCGGATGTTCCCCTGCTCCCTGTAGATAGAAACTCGCTCAGCTTGACTCGGTGGAGCTGAACTTTTTCTCCATTGAAGGATCAAAGTGTGAAGAAGAGCGGAACTTCTCTCTGTTGCCATAAAATGCCTGATTTGAAATAAAAGTCTGTTTTCTTCTTCCTCAGCTTTCAGGTCTATTCTTAAAAACTCACATTTATGTTTTTCTATTGTTTTTATTCAATAATTTATCGATGCTTAAAATTGTTGTTTCTCCTCCTGCTTGTTTTTATTCTCCTTCCCTCTTAATATTTCTATCACTTTATTTCATTCCTTTGCTGTTCTTTCAGCTGTAAAGCAGCTTTGTAAACTCTTTAATTATTACGACTAAATATTATTATTACAGAACTTTCCTTCTCGCTCCCTGGCTGTCGGATGAGAAGCCTCATCACTTTTAGAGACATTTTCTATATTTTATTTTCAGATGTTTAAACTCTTTGGTTTCATCTCGTCTTTATTCTGTTTCCTCTCAAACTTTGAAACTTCGCTTCAAAATGCTTTTTTTTAATAATTCCGTTGCACTTTATGATGAATTATAAACTTCATTCTTTGTATAAATGAGTTTTAAATTAACACACAGAACCAGATTCTGTTCAGGAAACAGTGCTGAAAACAGGCAGCTGACATGTTTCTATGGAGTCATTCCTATGTTCCAGTTCTGTAGTCACTTAATCTGGTTAGTTAGGGTTGGGGCTGACCCGGGGAACTTAGGACCCTGGGAACACAGATACGCTCCTGTTTCTATCAGAGAAGTCGACTGACCGGCTGTAAAAATGATTGTTGGCGGGTGATTTTCAGTTCAGCTCAGAAGAGAAAACATGTTTCCTGATCTGAGCCAGGTGAGTCCAGCTGTTCAGCAAAAATCATCAGAAATTAATTTGGAAGCCGAATTAAAAACAGGAACATCGGTCCAGACAGGACTGGTCAGGACCTGCAGACCGGAGGCTCCGTCCTGAACCTGAACATCCAGCAGGCTGCAGCCGGGTCTCAAAACAAACAAACACTAAAACTCCTGATCAGCACCTTCAGACAGGAGGAACCAGTCAGTGAAAACAGCAGAAGACTCGAGTCAGACTCGAGTCGACAGAAACACAAACGACACGAAAACGTTGTCAGATTTACCGGATTAGTCTGGACCAGGTCTCAGGTTCAGATGCTGCACTGATCATCATCAGCTGAGTGAGACTTGACTTGATACATGAAGAGAAGACTTGAGACTTGACCTGACTTGGGTTCTGGTGACTTGGGACTTGACTCTGACTTGTACTCTGATGACTTGAAAAGGTTTCTAAAGTCTTGACTTGAGATCTTGTGTTTGTGTAAATGACTTAGATTGAAAGTGATGAGATTTGTTCCAGCAGACGACTGAATTTAAATTCTGTTTTCTGAATTTGTATGGAATGATTGAATTTATTGAAGCTGAAACTGATTATAGAAATCAAACTCATGATGCTCTTACCAAGTTTTTATCCTATTAAAACCATATTGCATTGAAAAGTCCTAGATATTTAGTTTTCTTTAAGATATTAAATTGATACTGGACTCTTGATTTGTTCTGACTTGACTTGCTGTTGACATTTAGACTTGAGACTTGACTTTAATAACATGGACTTGACTTGGACTTGACTTGGTAATCTACATGTAGACTTGGGACTTGACTTGAGACTTGTGCCTCAAGACTTGAGACCGACTTGGGACTCGAGTGAATTTGACTTGGTCACAGCTCTGGAAAATAGTTAATGAAAGCAGTCAGTGTTGTTCTGCTGGTCTTCAGGTTCAAATCTCAGTGAAAGAAACTCTGCTGTTGAGTCTGTTCAGTTTCCGTTCAGATGAACGGGAAGAAAACATCTGAACGCTACAAATTCGTCCAGCTGCATCTGATCCTGGTGAGGAGATTATATTCTGCTTTCATGTTAAAACTCAGTGGAATATTACTTACAAGTGCTGAGAGGCTTTAATAGTCCAATACTCACACACACACTCACACACACACACACACACACACACACACACACACACACACACACACACACAGCAGCTGCTACTCACCAGAACGCTCTGCTGTCCAAAACCGACGAACACGATCAGCCAATCAGCAGCTTCCTGACCAACAGCCTCTCCTCTTTAGTTATTTAAAATAACTGACAGACTGAATCTGACCCATGCAGCAGCTGGAATATAAAGTTATTTTAAAGTCTGGAGGGATTGAAGTTTTTCATCTCTCTTTTATCTCCATTTTTGTTTTTTTACAGACCTTCAGTTTTATTTCGCTTTTTTTGTGTTTTATTCGTTGCTCTTATTCCTTGTGAAGAACTTTGGAACTTTTGGATTTGAAAAAAGCTCAACAAATAAAGTTTACTACGACTACTACAGCACCGCATCGCTGAACCGGACTCTCCTCAGTGTTTTATGGGCTCAGATTCGTCTCAGTTCAGATGTTCGGTGTTTGGATTAGGGCTGAACAATTAATCGAAATTTTATCAAAATCTCAAAATGGCCTACTGCAATTTTCAAATCTCAGGAGGCGCAATATTTGTTAAAGGTGAAATGTGTCAAAATATAATTTTAAAGTAAATATTGTGGTGCTGCAGAGATGTCCTGGCCTACACATCATATTCTACAGACTGAAGAAAACATCTTTGTTTGGTACAGATCCCCGCAAAAATCACACCATAATCATTTTAACACGTTTTTCAATTAAAATGAGAATAATGATGTAAAAATGATCATTCCCTCTAATATCGCAAATCATATCGCAATTGCAATATCAGTCAAAATAATCGCAATTAGATATTTTTTCAAAACCGTTCAGCTCTAGTTTGGACTGAAGCTGAAGCGACTCGAGCTGCAGAAGAAGAAGAAACAGTCGAGTCTTTTCTCCGTAAGAAAAACCAACAGGACGCTCTTTATTGAAGCAAAACTCCGACAGAAAAACATAACAGCCAGGAAAATAAACCAATAAACCTTTTAAAAAAGAAAAAAAAAAAACAGCTGGGGGTGAAGGCTCGTTACTTTTCCACCGCTGTAAATTCATCACTCAAATTCTTTTTTTTTTTTTTTAAATCTCTACAGTCCAGTTATATTGCATCATCTCAAAGAGCAGACACAAGGCGACACGTCTCTCTTTTCCCTTCAAGAAAAAAAAAATAAAAAAACGACAGCGTTGTTAACAGACTGATGAAGATGAAGATGCTGATCAGCCTCACAGGATAAAACTGGCAGAGCGAGCAAAGCGCTGAATGGGAGAGAGAGAGAGAGAGAGAGGGGGAGAGAGAGAGAGAGAGAGAGAGAGAGAGAGGGGGAGAGAGAGAGAGACCAACACCCGAGTCAGAATCTGTACAGAGAAAAATAAAAAAAGTCGGTTCTTTTCTAACGGACAGAAGACAGTTCAGCTCCATCTGATATATAGACTTTTCTTTCTGTACAAATGTAAACACAAACAAGGTGCAGATAATATGAAGTAGATTATCGTGATTTTTTCCCAACCAGGACCAGGACCAGGACCAGGACCAGGACCAGGCAGACCGGACGTCCCGCTGCAGTTCCCCCGCTCACCACCAGGCGGAGCTTTTTTTAACCAGTAGATTGAACATATTTCTGTATTTCTGTATGAAACATGTTAATAAAGCATCAAGTAATGATATTAATGTGTTTGATGGTTAGTGTGCGTCTTGTTTATTAGGGAGTCTCCAGTAGAAATACTTCCTGCGTACGTTTTACTGGGTCATATGTAGTATGTGTAGTTACTGTGTACTCCTACTGTGTACTATTCACCAGGTAGCATGCAGTACTAATGTACTAACACTGTACTGCAGTGAGCAGAAGCTCGGTTCGGTTCGGTTCGTTTCTCTCTCTGAGTTTCAGATCGGACGCCCGGAGCAGCAGCTGCTCTCAGGCACTCGGAGGATAAAAAGACGAGAGGAAGAGGAATCCTGGCTGGGATTTCCCCTTCCTGTCCTCCAGCTGCCCCTCCACTCCTAACGAGTCGATTCTAACGAACCGCAAACTTAACGAGACGAACGACTCGTACCGACCGGAGAGACACAAAGCTGCTCCATCCTGCAGGCTGCAGGTTTCACTCCGACCAATCACAGCAGCTGGTTCACTGCTGATCAGCTGCTCCTGTCTGATCAGCTGATCAGCTGCTCCTGTCTGGCTGAAGCTGCTGATCAGAGAAATCAGCTGCTGGAGTTTTTGGTTTGAACAGAAACCTGCAGACTGTCTTCCTCCACGACTCTCAGCTGAATCTCTGAGTTTACTGGTTAAAGTGCCGATGACCTCAGAGGGGGGGGGGGGGGGTGATTTGGGTGGAGGCAGAAACGTCGGCTGCAGGGAGAGCGAGGAGGTGGGTGGGGAACAGCGGGGGGGGCCGGTCTGAACCTGGTTCACTCCCAAACACCAGCTGACATGCACTTATGGCAACGACAAGGCACACACACACACACACACACACACACACACACACACACACACACACACACACACACACACACACACACACACACACACACACACACACACACACACACAGTTCAGTCGTCCTCGGCCTCGCGGCTCCTCCTGTAGATGGGCATGTTGATGCTGTGGAAGGCGGGGACCCAGCGGTTGTCGTGGAGACCGACGTTGCAGCCGGGCGCGTCCCTGCGGGCGCCGTGGCAACACATCCAGTACCCCGGCCCGTACGGGACGGCCTGGCAGTACGGCTTGTGGTGCCAGCGGCAGAGCGACACGTCGCCGCGCCCGTACCGCCGCTTGCACTGCTTGCAGGGGTCGTCGCGGTAACGGGGGTCCGACACCCAGCGCGAGTCGGCCGGCCGCACGCCGTACGTCTCCATGATGAACCTGAAGTAGTGGCAGCAGCACTTGAGGGCGGCGAGGCTCTGTGTGGGCAGCAGGCCGAAGATCTTCAACAGGATGTGATGCGGCAGGAAGGAGAGGTACGGCTGAGGCTCCAGCAGCTGCTGCAGCTTCAGACGCATCTCCAGAAACTCCTGAGAGACGGAGGGACGCAGGGAGGAGGGGGGGGGCGCCTCCACCTCCTCCGCCTCCTCCGCCTCCGCTCTGACCGATGTTCTCCTCTCCCTTTTGTTCCCAGAATCCTTGGGGAAGGAGGAGCGAGAAGCGAGGCGGGGCGGGGAGGAGAGAGCTTCCCGGTCAGAAGTCAAACAAAGTTCAGAGTCTGAGGGGGGAGGGAGGAGAGAAGAGGGGAGGGGGGGGTGGGGGGGGGAGCAGGAACAGGAGGAAGAGGAGGAGCAGGAGGAGGAGGAGGAGGAGGCCTGTGTGTTTCTGAGTGTGTGTGTTTCTGAGGCAGGAGGCTGCGAGAAAAACAACCTGCCTGGAAGAGGCTCCTCCTCCTCAGGCTGCTGGGGAGAGTCTGTACTGGACCGGGACCGGGCTAAGAGCTGGGACCGGGACTGGGTCCGGGACTGGGACCGGGACCGGGCTAACACCCGGAAGTGACTCTGCGTTTCAGTCAGTGTTAACTCTGTGGTGGTTTCTGGTTCGGGCCTCGTCACCTCAGCCTCGACCGGAGCTTCACAGAGAGCTTCATCCAGGCTGGGCGGGGCCGGAGAAGGGGGCGGGGCCAGAGCCCGGGAGGGGGGCGTGGCCAGGAACAGGGAGGGGGGCGTGGCCGGGACCAGGGCCGGGGAAACTCTCTGCTTACTGGGTTTTTCTGTGGAACTTGCTGGATGTTTTGTGGAGCCGGCGGGACGAGTTTCCTCCGACCGACCCGGGGTCCAAACGTCCGGCAGGGAGGATGATGATGATGGTGATGGTGATGATGGTGATGAAGGCTGGGAGGCGGCCAGCAGCACACGGCCCACCGCCCGCCTCAGGCTGTTGCTCCTGGACAGATCTCCTCTCCTCCTCAGACACTCGGACTCCAGCCGGGCCACCATGTCCGACACCCGCACGCTCTCTGGCTCCGCCCCCTCCTCCGCCACGGCCTCCCCGACCTCCGGCGCCTCCCCGACCTCCGGCGCCTCCCCGACCTCCGGTCCCTCCCCGCCGCAGTCCGGGGCGGGCGGGGCGCGGGACAGGGTGATGGAGGCGGAGCTCCTCAGGCAGAGCAGCGGTTTGTCGGGCCGCCGCTCGCTGGCTCTCTGCTCCAGGAACGCCACCATCTCCCCCACCGAGACCGCCACCGCCTCGCCCCCCTCCCCCCCCTGCCGCTCCGCCTCCCCCCCCTGCCGCTCCGCCTCCCCTCCGGACCGCTCGGCCGGGTCGGGCGCGCCCGGGTCCGAGCGGCGCCGGGCGGGTCCGTGGGCGTGCCGCTGCGCTTCCAGGAGCAGGGCTCTCTGGTCCTGCTGGAGGTTCTGGTTCTGGTTCTGGCTCCCAGACTTCCTGCGTCGCTTGGCGGTGGAGTTTTCCTCCCACCCCCCCTTCACCTTCACGGCCCGGGACAGGCCGGCCGGGGGGGCGGGGCCGGAGCCCGCGGCCTGCGGCGGCCCCTCTCGGTCCTCGGTGACCGTGCGCTCGTCCCCGCCGGCGGCTCCGGCTCTGCCGCCCGCCGAGGCGAAGATGGCGATCTTCTCCCGGACGTTCCCGGGTTTGATGACGGCCCAGATGTCCAGCGGGGCGTCGCCGTCCTCCGCCTCCATCTGGAACAGACCGAGCTCCCGGTTCTCGCGGCCCGGCGGGAGGAGCTGCGGGCCGGAGAAGGCGGGGGGGGCGGAGCTCTTCAGCCGCTGCGCCGCCACCGTGCCGCCGCTCACATCACCGCCGCCGCTGTTCGTGGCGTTGCCGCGAAGCGTGTTGGTGGAGATGACGCTGAAAGGAAGGCGACCCCTGCCGATGTTGCCGTGGTTACCGTTGCCCGGGGCGACGCAGGCCCTCAGCAGCGCCGCCTGCTGGCCGACGTAGAGGCTGCCGCGCTGCGAGGAAGTCTGAACACCGACTGGATCCAAACACAACTGAGGATACGACTTGAGATGCATGACCGACCTGAGAGAGAGAGCGAGAGAGCGAGAGAGCGAGAGAGGGAGAGAGGGAGAGAGAGGGAGAGAATTTAAAAACAAGACATTTACCCATGTCATTTACTCATTGTCATGCTATAGTGTCATTGACCTCCTGACATCATTTTACCTCCTGACATCATTTTACCTCCTGACATGTTACCTCCTGACATGTTACCTCCTGACATGTTACCTCCTGACATCATGTTACCTCCTGACATGTTACCTCCTGACATGTTACCTCCTGACATCATGTTACCTCCTGACATGTTACCTCCTGACATCATGTTACCTCCTGACATGTTACCTCCTGACATGTTACCTCCTGACATCATGTTACCTCCTGACGACATGTTACCTCCTGACATGTTACCTCCTGACATCATGTTACCTCCTGACATCATGTTACCTCCTGACATGTTACCTCCTGACATCATGTTACCTCCTGACGACATGTTACCTCCTGACGACATGTTACCTCCTGACATGTTACCTCCTGACATCATGTTACCTCCTGACATGTTACCTCCTGACATCATGTTACCTCCTGACATGTTACCTCCTGACATGTTACCTCCTGACATCATGTTACCTCCTGACGACATGTTACCTCCTGACATGTTACCTCCTGACATCATGTTACCTCCTGACATCATGTTACCTCCTGACATGTTACCTCCTGACATCATGTTACCTCCTGACATGTTACCTCCTGACATGTTACCTCCTGACATCATGTTACCTCCTGACATGTTACCTCCTGACATCATGTTACCTCCTGACATCATGTTACCTCCTGACATGTTACCTCCTGACATGTTACCTCCTGACATCATGTTACCTCCTGACGACATGTTACCTCCTGACATCATGTTACCTCCTGACATGTTACCTCCTGACATGTTACCTCCTGACATCATGTTACCTCCTGACATGTTACCTCCTGACGACATGTTACCTCCTGACATGTTACCTCCTGACGTGTTACCTCCTGACATGTTACCTCCTGACATGTTACCTCCTGACGACATGTTACCTCCTGACATGTTACCTCCTGACGACATGTTACCTCCTGACATGTTACCTCCTGACATGTTACCTCCTGACATGTTACCTCCTGACATGTTACCTCCTGACATCATGTTACCTCCTGACGACATGTTACCTCCTGACATGTTACCTCCTGACATGTTACCTCCTGACATGTTACCTCCTGATGACATGTTACCTCCTGACATGTTACCTCCTGACATCATGTTACCTCCTGACATGTTACCTCCTGAAGACATGTTACCTCCTGACATGTTACCTCCTGACATGTTACCTCCTGACATGTTACCTCCTGATGACATGTTACCTCCTGACATCATGTTACCTCCTGACATGTTACCTCCTGACATCATGTTACCTCCTGACATGTTACCTCCTGACATCATGTTACCTCCTGACGACATGTTACCTCCTGACATGTTACCTCCTGACATGTTACCTCCTGATGACATGTTACCTCCTGACATGTTACCTCCTGACATCATGTTACCTCCTGACGACATGTTACCTCCTGACATGTTACCTCCTGACATGTTACCTCCTGATGACATGTTACCTCCTGACATCATGTTACCTCCTGACATGTTACCTCCTGACATCATGTTACCTCCTGACATGTTACCTCCTGACATCATGTTACCTCCTGACGACATGTTACCTCCTGACGACATGTTACCTTCTGACATGTTACCTCCTGACGACATGTTACCTCCTGACATGTTACCTCCTGACATGTTACCTCCTGACGACATGTTACCTCCTGACATGTTACCTCCTGACATGTTACCTCCTGACGACACGTTACCTCCTGACATCATGTTACCTCCTGACATGTTACCTCCTGACATGTTACCTCCTGACGACATGTTACCTCCTGACATGTTACCTCCTGACATGTTACCTCCTGACGACATGTTACCTCCTGACATGTTACCTCCTGACGACATGTTACCTCCTGACATCATGTTACCTCCTGACATCATGTTACCTCCTGACATCATGTTACCTCCTGACATCATGTTACCTCCTGACATCATGTTACCTCCTGACATCATGTTACCTCCTGACATGTTACCTCCTGACATCATGTTACCTCCTGACATGTTACCTCCTGACATGTTACCTCCTGACATCATGTTACCTTCTGACATGTTACCTCCTGACATGTTACCTCCTGACATGTTACCTCCTGACATGTTACCTCCTGACATGTTACCTCCTGACATGTTACCTCCTGACATGTTACCTCCTGACGACATGTTACCTCCTGACGACATGTTACCTCCTGACGACATGTTACCTCCTGACGACATGTTACCTCCTGACATCATGTTACATCCTGACATCATGTTACCTCCTGACATGTTACCTCCTGACATGTTACCTCCTGACGACATGTTACCTTCTGACATGTTAACTCCTGACATGTTACCTCCTGACATCATGTTACCTCCTGACATGTTACCTCCTGACATCATGTTACCTCCTGACATCATGTTACATCCTGACGACATGTTACCTCCTGACATGTTACCTCCTGACATGTTACCTCCTGACATCATGTTACCTCCTGACGACATGTTACCTCCTGACATGTTACCTCCTGACGACATGTTACCTTCTGACATGTTACCTCCTCACATGTTACCTCCTCACATGTTACCTCCTGACATGTTACCTCCTGACATGTTACCTCCTGACATGTTACCTCCTGAAGACGTTACCTCCTGACATGTTACCTCCTGAAGACATGTTACCTCCTGACATGTTACCTCCTGACATGTTACCTCCTGACATCATGTTACATCCTGACATCATGTTACATCCTGACATGTTACCTCCTGACATGTTACCTCCTGACATGTTACCTCCTGACATGTTACCTCCTGACATGTTACCTCCTGAAGACGTTACCTCCTGACATGTTACCTCCTGAAGACATGTTACCTCCTGACATGTTACCTCCTGACATGTTACATCCTGACATCATGTTACATCCTGACATGTTACCTCCTGACATGTTACCTCCTGACGACATTTTTACTCCTGACATGTTAACTTTATAGTCGAGGCAGTGTTTAGAAAAAATCGAATCACACTAAAACAAAACATAGAAGAGAGGAACAAGAAGCAAA
>NW_027283454.1:0-58091 GCF_046629955.1 Centroberyx affinis | reverse complement strand
GCTGTAAATCCGCGGTGGTATTTTGTTCAACTCTCACAGCTCTCTGGTATGGATTCAAACACAGAGCAGAACAATGCAGTCTGGGAAATGGCTTCGGCAGAGGAACACAGCCGAAAGAACATCGCATAGGCAAACTGGCATTTGTATTGCTTTAAGAGGTCTCATTGATGTGTGTGTCTAATTGTAGACTATGGCTTGCCTCAAATAGGCTCCCAAAAGTAATGGTAAATACATCGGAAAAATGTCAGTTTTCATAACATTGAGGCAGTCCTAATGGGCCTGATTGTATTATTGTTCTCATCGTCAGAGTGGCTATTATAGAAGATGATCTCTATTATGTACTTCTCCCACTCTCGCTGGAAAGTGTGTATGCATTTGTGCGTGCACGTAGATGTACGCACGCATTTATATTTTGCTAAGCGCTGTAATATGCCTGAGAAGGCCCGTCGCTGCAGCTATGACCCTCTCTTTATGCTGGTCATGTTCTGCTGTTTGACACTCCGGCTGTCTGGCAGCACAACGACTCACCGGCTTTACAGATTCAGCCTCGATCTCCTCTCCTCCCCTCAATAAGCAGACCTTCAAAGGAAACTGAGTTAGCTGGAGACCGCTTAAAAGAAATAACATAAGCTGCAGATGAGGCAAAAAAAAAAAAAAAAAAGCGAGTGAGGTAGGGGAGGGAGAGGAGGATAAAAAATTAGAGATGATGATTTTTATGAAGGCATTTAGATTTGTCCCTGCAGTGAAGAACAGGAATTCCAGAGTGGGGATAGGGAGGCGTCTCTCTCTCTCTCTCTCTCTCTCTCTCTCTCTCATCTCTCTCTCTCATCTCTCTCTCTCTCTCCTCTCTCTCTCTCTCTCTCTCTCTCTCTCTCTCTCTCTCTCTCTCTCTCTCCACAAATAATTATAGATGATGTAGGGATGGGAGGCAAGCACAGGCTGAGGATTGGCTGGGCTCACACAGCAGTGGAACATCAAAGCCCCTGGCATTAACTGTTTCTATCCCCCAGAGTCACAGAGAGGCCCGCTTTGATGTTGAGAGAGAGATGGAGGAAGAGAGAGAGAGAGAGAAAGAAAGGGAGAGAGATGGACGACGAGAGAGAGAGAGATATGGAGGCAGAGCAGAAGACTACTGGGGAAGAAAAGGAGGAGGAATGAGGGAGGGGCATACGCTGTTACCTAATGAGGGCAGTGTGTTGGGAGAGCTGGAGATGGATATGGAGGGAGGAGAAACCATCTGAAACTGGGTATTCCTCTTCTCTCTCCGCTCTCTGTGCTATTTCTGCTCACTTGAAGGGAGCAGAGTTGAACACAATTGAAATACGATCCTTTAGTGTCCATCAAGAATTCTTTTTTTTTTTTTTTTTTTTAATCTTTCATTCCATGGCCTTAGAGTAAAGAACCACAAGAGCAGAAGCGTACCTTACTCATTCAATGCTGGCATCCATACAAACGTTCACCCTTGGAAAAAGGTTGAGTGGGTTAAATGAAGATAAATCCAGGTTTAGCTGTCATGGAGCGATGAAGATAAAGTTGGCTTTTGTGGAACGTTCCATCACATCTTGACCTGCAGCCTCCTAACTGGCTACTGTTAAGACACTGCCATGTAGGAGGATCTTTATAATACACCAGCTTATGTAACTTCGCCTATGGATTGAGAATCACTACCCAAATAAAGACAAAACTCTGTCTATAATTACAGCTGAGCGCTAGGCAACATTCTCTATATTCCCTTAGAGTAAATTTATTAAGATAACAGCTCACTGAGGATGACATTTTTAAATTTTTTGGGGCGGACGGGTCCCATTGATTTCCTTTTACCTGCTTTTTTTTCTTGATTTCTTTGTGTCTGTGAAATACCAAGACGTCTATTATTCATCACAAGTCATCTGGCGAGGAGATGAGAGGAGATGAGAGGAGAGTGGTCAGGTTTTTAGAGCACCTGCAGCTCAGTCACCTCACATCTGAGATGACTGATGGGCTTGCTGCTGATACTGTGACTCTGGCTCTGGACGACAGCCCAGCTGGACGTGTGTGTGTGTGTGTGTGTGTGTGTGTTTAAAACAGGAAGTGTGTGATGTAGCTGTCACTGCCCACTGCTGCGGAGCTCTTGCTGCACAGTTAGGCTCCGGGAGTCATTTCATGACACACTCTCGCTCACACATTCTTTCTCCCTTTCTCGCTCTCTTTCTTTCTCCCTTTCTCTCACAGTTTTTTTTTCCTCTATTCTCTATTTCTCTCCACTATGCGTGCAGTCTTAGCGCATTGGCACAGGCACAGTGAATGTGATCCCTCACCAGCCTGCTGCATTGCAGATAGAGATGATGAGCACACAGATTTGAATCCTCAGATTCAAACACAGTTGAAAGAGGGGGAAAAAATGATTCTTTTCAGCTCCAAGCTATTCCTCCTTGGTTCAGCAGTGGGATTAATGCCTCCACTGTCTCTGCTTTTAGCCCAGTTGGATGGCCAGCGCCCCCCATTCCCATCAGGGCCAAGCCTCCAGCATTCTCAGCTGCCATCTTCCCTCCATTTTGGGAAACCTGTGTGGCTCATTGTTGGTTCCACGGCTGGGGTGATTCAGTCAGTCAGCAACACACACACACACACACACACACAAACAGCCACACACATGCTTAGTACTTCAGTGAGCTAGAGCATTAACTGCAGCTGCACAGAAACCACTCTGATTTGAATCCAGGAAGGAGAGGACAAGATCAATGTTAAGACACCGGTGGGTCTTTCACCTGTGAAATGCTAGATGGGCTTTTGGACTGATTGGAGAGAGAGAGGATATCATTGGAAGAAGCATGCCGTTTCCCACTCCTTGATGCATTTTGGGATCTCTGGACCTAACAGTATTTCAGGTATAGTCTCAGAGAAAAGGACATTCCTGGTCTCAATGTAGTAAAAGTTACTGATGGGCAAGTAATGTGCAGACTTCAAAAAATACCCAGAAAATGAATGTTACTCAGAAAAATGTACCCATGTAAACTAACTAGAGTAACGACAACTGCTGTAGTTACGTTTCACCTCCAGAAGCATAAACTACCACCTCCTCTTTTCCTTTTTATCCCTCTCTCACTATCATTCTGCCCTCCATCAGTGTCTCCTCATTTTGCCTATTAAGACTGCATTAGCGGAGCTTAATGCTAACCGCATTTCCTGTTAAAGCATTTGTTGTCTTTTTTTTTTTTTTTTTTTTTTTTTTATTTAAGTGACAACCAAAATGATCCCCGCCTCTCTCACTGAGGCCGTCTCCTCTTGATGTGGCGACCGGGGAACGACGGCTGGGCTTCCCCTGCCCATCAGGGAGCCGCAGACCTCCGGATGCTTAAATCCCTTAATCCTTCCTGGGCTGTATAGTCGGTAGTTCAAAGTTTTCTTTTCTTCCACTTCCTTGCTGTCTAACCCAGCACGGTGTTCAGGTGCGACAGAGAAGCGAGTCGGCCGCTCGCTCTCACGGCGGCGTCTAATCTCATTTAAGATTCGCTGGTCCCGCGCGCCGGCCCTGAAGACACAGCGTGGTGTGAACAAGCAACAGCCAGCGTCAGACGGCGCTCGCTCCATGAATAAGACATTTGTCTGCTGAGCTAATTAATCCTGAGAGGGCCGGATGGCATCTGCCTCCTTGCCGCGTGACAGACCTTGAGAGGAGGGAATTTTAGGACAGGAGCACGCGGGGCTGGCTTAGGAGTTAGCAAGTCTGCAAACTGCAGCCTGACAACTGCCTCGGGACACTGGCAGGAGACCGTGTGTGTGCATTGTGGGTTTGTGTGTGCGTGTGTGTCTATGTATATCTATGCTAACAATAATCTCTCTTTGTCCCCATCTCTCTTTTGTTTTTATTACCCTTCTCTTTCTGCTGATAAAATCTCTTATCTCTCTGTATCTCTCTCTCTTTCTGTCCCTTTCTCTCTCACTCACACACACACACACACTCACACAACCACAGCTACCAGTTCGGCCCACCTGGAGGACCTGGCATACCTGGATGAGCAGAGACACACTCCATTACGCACCTCGCTGCGCATGCCCAGACAGAGCACCACCTGCGGGCCGGGCCGCTCCGGGCAGGACCTGAGAGGTAAGCAACGAGGCGAGAGACAGAGGACACACACACACACACACACACAAACACACACAACCTCCTTAGACTCAACTGTAGTGTAGTCGTCCGGTTTGTCCTGTGTTCTTGTGTGTGTGAAAGAGAGAGCGAGAGAGACTTGGAGGAGGAGTGCAGAACATGCAGTTTGTCAGGTTGTCTCGCCGTTTGGCTTCACTGCACATTCTTCAAGTCTAGCACGCACCAAGCACCTCCATGACCGAGCAAATCCCCTCCGCCGGTCCACCAGGTCAAATGGCCTCATGTCACAACATTACGTGTCCCCTCGCCCCTCTTCCTCTGCCAGTTATCCAGTAATGAGCACCGTAATTGCAGCCCTCTGCCATCCAAGCGAACATAAATATGCGTCCCCGTGTGTTTTAAACACTTGTTAAAGACCCCACTTATCTGAGAGTGTGCTCTGCTGAACTGCGCTGTGATTCCCCTAGTCCAAGGCAGCCAGCTGCAGACAAACACAGAGACAATGATGGAAAGATAGAGAAAGGTAGGAAGAGGACAGAGAGATGGAGACAGACAGGAAGAGAAGAAAGAAAGAGGAGAGAGACAGAGAAGAAGAAGGAGAGCAAGTTGCTAGTGCCTCTCAGAGCTTCACTATTACTGCCAGAGCCACTCGTTTCAACCTTCCTCCTCTAAGGGCAGCCGAGTGTGTTTACAAGCCACCAGACTGCATCCTAGCATGCTTTCTGCCTCCTCGGATCAGTGTCACGGCCCCCCTGAGTGCACTGCTCCTGCGGTTTCACCGGGAGAGACAGAGGATGAGAGAGGGCGAGACAGGAAGTGGCGGCAGAGGGGAATTGGGTTTTTGCCTGCAGAGGGTATGAGGACAAAATTCCACTTTTTGTTTTTTTAATTGAGGTAATAGACTTATAGCTAGGGGATTGTTGAATAAAGGGTTGCTTGGTTGATTAATTGATTGATTTAACCAATAGTTGACTAACCAGATGAATGAATTACCAATTTATACTTATAAAAAATGATGAATGATGAAGATGACATGGCAAAATGCCTCTTGAGAATCCTTGTAGTAATTGATAATTCCAGATAATGCAATAATTGGTCAAAATGTAGTAATATGTCCCTCTAAATGGGTCAAAAATTAATAAATTGCCAGATAATGTCTAACATCCTCAGATTCATATTGTAATAAAATGTTACATGCTAAAGTAGTGGCCAGCTACATTATGAATATGAAGATGTTATTACATTATCTGGCACTTTATAACATTACCTGGTTTTATTAAATTTTCAACCCCTTTAGAAAGTAATTTTATTACATTTTGACAAGTTGTTATCCATCCATTATCCATCAGTTATTACATTATCAGCCTCAGAAAACTCAAATATCTGACAGAGCGTACATCACCGAAAGATAGTCTTGTTTTTTGTTTTGCGTGATAGACTGCTAGATCTAGAAGGATAGACTAGAGGAAGAGGAGACTGCTGGTTATGTGTTGGTCAGGTGGTAACCAGATGACAGAAGCAGCTCTCTGGTTGGTTTTGTTTCAGCTCCTTTTGATGCTGCCAGGGCCGTCAGGGGCCAGAGCAGCGGCGCTGTTTTTAAGGAGAGTGAGTCAGACGGTAATGGACCTTCTACTGCTGCCTGCCTGCCAGCCTGCCTGCCTCGAAGATTTACCACCCACCTTATCTATTCACTGCAAACTCTCTCACATATACAGTGCACACATATTTTCTCTCCCTTGTTTATCTTTAGTTTCTCTCGGTCTTTGTCTCTATCGCCCTCTGTCCCCCTCCCCCTCTTGTCTTTCTCCCTCAGTCTCAGTAACGCACAAACATACGCAGGACTGGCTTTGTGTTTGCTGATGATTACAGTTTTTTGGCTGCTGAAAAGGCTTTAAAGTCCAAAATTTTCATTGCTTCCGGATATACAGGCTGGCAGGGGACTGTAGCCTAAATAATGCCTCTGTAATTGATGACATTTAATCAGACATTCAAGTGTGGTCATGGGTAGATGAAAAACAGCCTATCCACAGGTCTACACGAATTAGAATTACTCTGCAAAGCTTACAGTAAACATAGGCTGAAGGAGCGCTGTCCTAGCCCAGAGCGTTAGATAACAGTCTAGATTGATGACAGCGCACAATCGTGTTTCTCAGCAAAATAACTGCGATGAGTTTCGGATGATCATACAGGCTCTAGTCAAGGCACTACCTTATTCACCTTGTTTGAGGTCAGAGCCTTACTCTCCTCTGTGGCTTGAGCTGATTTCACCCTCAGCAGGCTTACAATCCATGAGAGAAATGTTTGTCAAAGATGCAAACATGACAAAACAATTTAGACGTTGAGATTTGGTCTGTAGGGCTCTATCTTTGGGTTCCTGCAGGACTTAGCATCTGATATAGGCATATTGACGTAATTGTTCCGTATTGCATGGCTGCAAGACATAAGTAATCTGATTATGAAAATAATACTTCACAGAAACTCTTATGCCAGCGAGGAAACGGTATTTGTTAAATGACAGTTTGCAGCCACAGGGGAGATGTGAACATATTGTAAAAAGATGAAATACGAGCCATAGGCGCAGCCTGCCTTTCATTGTTTTGCTTTCAGCCGATTGCGCAGAATACGCTACACTCTTTCTTTTTAAACCTTAATTATGCAAAATCATGTCGTAGCATATGCCTACTGTAGCCCTACATGCATTGTTAATAGATATGAGTGGAGTTTTAACTATTTGTCTGGAAAACTAAAATCTGACCAGACAGCTGAACCAGACAGAGTTTGTGCTGGGATTTGATTTTTCCTTCTGAGACACATACATACAGACAGATACACACACACACACACACACACTCCCCCATCAGGCACAGGAAGGTCCTTTACCTGACCTAAGATAACCATACGCCACATTCCCCAGGCCCCTTATAACGAATAGACTGATCCTCTAAACCTCCCCTCCTCCTCCTCCTCCTCCATCCCTCCCCCTCCTCTTCTCCCCTCTTCCTACCCTCCACTCCATCCCTGTTCCAACTCTACTTGCCTCCTCCACCCCCCCATTTCCTCCTCTTCCCCTCCCTTCTTCCCACCCACATCCCCACTTCCCATTGCTTCTGTCCTCCTCCTCCTCCTCCTCCTCCTCCTCCTCCTCCTCCTCCTCTTCTTCTCTCCCCTCTCAAGGCTGTTCAGCCGGTGTGAGTCATCCTCACCTGGTGAATAATTAAAACGTCTGAGACTCTCTCTCCGTCTGGCTGGGGGGAGTGGGAGGGGGGGGGGAGTGATACCTTGCTCAACCTCGCCTGAGGGGGAGTGTTATAGGCAGGATTATGAGCAACTGCCATCCCTCACACACACACACACACATTACAGACAGACACATTCTCTCTTTTGCTCTATCCCCCTCTGACTCTCTCTCTCTCTCTCTTTCTCTCACTCACACACACATATCCTCCAGTCCTGGAAACAACTCCCTCAGTCCCTGTTCACAACATGGCTGCCATGTTTTCCAGGAATACCTCTCACAGTGGAGCAGTAGTGGTTCTGTGACGAAAAGGTTTAATGGTTCCTGCCATTTGGTAGATGTTGCCCGATGCGAGGGTATGTTTAGTAATTCCACAAGGAGGGGGAAGGAGCTTTACAGGCACGGCTGGCATTCAGTCACCCCCAAGATAATTGGATTAGCACCACTTAAAACAGGGTCTAGCTCTGGGTCTTTAGCCCGCACTTCTGCAGCCTTGTAAATGGCAGCATCGGGTGGTTTTGCATATCCCATTACCAGTGTTGCATCAGGCCCCATACATTCACAGCTTTACACCAATGAGAAGAATCTTTCATCAGTCCAAGAATTATGGAGAGAATAGAGAAGTTGCTTTCTGTCTCTCCCCGGCTCTCTCTCTGATCTGTGTGTGTGTGTGAGTTTGTGTGTGCTTGCTGTCTATTTGTTGAGTTAGCACTAAAATAATCTAGCCAAGGAATAAGGATGAAATGTCTTTTATTATATTGGCTACAGCAGGCATTATATTGCACTGTGCTTTGTGCAATAAAATGCAGTGCTGGCCATGTACTCAATATAAACTGAGAACAGCTTTTCACCCAATTCCAGGTATATCTGTCCTGGACTTTTTGCTGATAGCACATATTATGCTAAGTAAGAATATTCTCAGCATAATCATCCCATTTTTTTCCGTTCAGCTATTATAATTAGCATTCCTGGAAAAAAAAAATCATGCTTGCAACAGCACTTTGGACATGTGCTGAAAGAATACATTAAGCGCAATATCAACTCATTATGTAGCCGCCCTCTTAATCAGCACACTAAAGTCGAGTGCAGGAGAGACACAAAGCTCTTATGCAACACACACTCAGTCCTCCAAATATATTTTGCAATACTGTATCTTCACACAGTACAGGAATTTCTGCCGACACACACATAGGCTATGAACTCAGCCACCCTATCTTACCAGTCTACTGTATCACACACGTTTCCCAAAGCACTGACAGTCTGCCTATTGCTGATATGTCGCAGAGTGCGACCTGAACCACCGCACTGGATATCATTTGACCGGGAGCTATTTCTGTCCAGGGTTGTAAGCACACTGCAAGATTCTGATCATATTTAAGCCTACAGAAATGTAAAAGACTGAGGTGAAAATCCTGATTTCCCGTTTCCCCAAGAACTCCAAACTTGAGATTTATTGGTGCTGGGCCTAATTGCTCGATGATAACTTTAGGTGTGTACCCACCCTGTCTTACAGCCTGTCTTACATACAAAAGGCTAAGGAGTTAAGGCTGGAGCCAAGTCTCGGTGGTATCCCAAGCAGGGTCGAATTACTACTTGAACTGGATTCAATTACTGTTCTGGGGATTGATTGATCTTGCCTGGCGCAATGGAACCAATTAGGTTGTCCCAAAAGTGCAACCCGTTTCCCACCTTACCCTCCAGACAGCCCGAAGAATGCGCTCAATATAATTCAAAGGATTTCAATTAGTGATCGACCCTGGTCTGGCGGTTCCCCATTTTTTGATATCATGATGTGCTGATGCTATTTGCTGCTTCCTCTTTTTCATTGAGCTACACCTTGCCCCGTGCTCTAACATACTGCACACTGCTGCCAGATTCCATTCCTGTCCTCACTGCCTTTCTTTCCTCCCTCTCTCATTGCTCTCTCTCTCCTTTCACACTCACTGTCTCTGTCTCTCTCTCTCTCTCTCTCTCTCTCTCTCTCTCGCTTGTGTATTCTATTCGTCTCAGCTTCCGCTAATAACACCCATGCCTGGCAATCCCAGTCACGTAAGTTCCTTTAATTTTCATCCGGTGCATCTTGCAACATGTTCTGCTCACGGTCGCTTTTCAAGTCGGGGCGCTTTAGTCAAGTGACCCAAACACTTGCCAGCTGAGCGTTTGGATTATTCACATGTAACACACATTCTGGATCGAGCGTAATTGCCAGCTGCTGATATAACGTTTAAAGAAATGACACACCAGATAGAAGAGAGAGCATGTTTTTTCTCTCAAAGCTTTCAGTTTGATTGAAAATGAGGCCCATGAGATGACACACAGAAGCAGAAGACTAAATTTTACACTGAATTTATCACACGTCTTCAGAAGTTCATACCAGATTCATTTTACCCTCATTAGTTTTTAATGTTCCACATGTTCTGCTGAAAAGATGCCCAACCTCTGGAGGAATTTAGAATTTTTAGGAATGACTCCCCCTAGTGAGTAAAATCAACAGTCGTCAATGGCTATGGAACGTATTCGCTCCCTTGCCTTTTTGCACATTTTGTTGTGCTACAATTATTTTTTTCAAAATACATTAATTTGGGATTTTTGTCGTAAAATCTGGTCTAAGTTATCTTTTCTATCAAAGTGGACCGGCAATTAAAGAAATTTATTGGAAGTAAAAAAATCCAAAAACATTAAAATCTAGTTTGTAAAAGTATTCACCCCCTTTACTCACTAAATTGTCTCACTAGAAAAACAACTGCAGTATTATGCAACCTATATTATTCTAACTTCACCTTTAGCCTGTTTTTAGGGTGTAGTTTGCTACAGTATGGTTTACTGTACTGTACTGTACTGTACTGTACTGTATTGTACTTTGTCACTTATGGATGCCTTTTGATTCCAGTTCAGGGCATAAGTAAACAGGCTGCACTTTCCCGTAGATTTTTCTGAACAAACATCATAATAAAAACTCTTTGGAGTTGTAAACTTTCACGTAAATTCACATATATTTATTTAATTGCCTCTCCACTTCAGAAAAGAATGCTTTGCCCAGATTTTACACCAGTAATCCTACATAAATGTGTTTAAATGTGCAACGGGTCAGGGATGGTGAATTATATTACATATACTGTACATAAACGCTATATTCATAGTTTCTATTAACTGTCCAATTTGCCAACACACTTTTCTTATTAAAACACACATTTATTGATGTGTGTTTCTGTAGTTATTATGTATGTATGTATTCATGCATGGATATGTGGGTGTGTATGTATGTGCATACATATGGGTTTAATCATGTATGTATACATCCATGACTAGGTGTGTATATGTAAGTGAAGGGGCTTGTTGATCACATAACTCGCATCATTTCAATTTCCAGATGCAGTAATTGGTAAGAGGAAGGGGGGAGACGACAATTTACACCATATAAATGTACATAAATGTGACATAACTGTGATATTGATAACCGACTCTCCCTTGTTGTGACACGGCAGTGCGTTTTGCACCCTATCGGCCTCAAGACATCGCCCTCAAGCCTTTGCTGTTCGAGGTGCCCAGCATCACCATGGACTCCGTCTTTACCGGCCGCGACTGGCTCTTCCAGGAGATCGACGCCCAGCTCAACAGCTCCAACGCCAGCACCAACCGCGGCGTGGTGGTGGTGGGCAACATCGGCTTCGGCAAGACCGCCATCATCTCCCGCCTGGTGGCGCTCAGCTGCCACGGCACCCGCATGAGACAGATCGCCTCCGACAGCCCCCAGGCCTCTCCCAAACGTAGGCATCAACTCATATGTATACGTGTCTGTGTGTGTGTGTGTGTGTCTGTGTGTGTGTGTGTGTGTGGAGACTGTGCACCAGGTTCCCATGTCATTAATGTACTCCTGGGGTGTGGGGTGCAGGATTAGAATGTGATTGATTAGGCCTCATTTTGCTTGCTGTGGTATCAGACATGAGATCTCAGAATGGATTGGCAGTATGTGTGTGTGTGTGTGTGTGTGTGTGTGTGTGTGTGTGTGTGTGTTCAAATGAGTGTTAATTATTTGTTTGACATAAGCCTTTTCTTATTACTACCTTCCTTGATTTGATGTATTTCCTGTTGAAACAGGATGTTGGGGCAGGGCTTAATGTAGTTTGAGATCATTCAAAAGTCTAAACCAATGGAATATGAGTCAGGGAGAGAAAGGCAGTTTTATTTGATGTAAAGGGCGGAGGGGTGCGTTTGTTTCAAAAATCTGCAATGCTTTTATCGGTTGAAATTTTATTTATGCCTCCTGGTACACGATTAAGTCACCATTACAGATTTTCTGTTTTCCAAGAAGTAAAAGTAATGAGATTTGGATAGAATGCCATTTTTGTGGCATAAATTGTCGAATAGGTATATGGTATGATAGTTACAAAGAGTTGAAAAGGCAAAAAAGTCATTTTTTCATTTCAGTGTGACTTTTAAGTTTTTCCTGTTCATTAAAGTGAATTCTTAATGTAGACTCTATTCTAAGATCTCAGTATTTTTTCAGTATATTAGTTCTGAGGGCAACAGTGCGTAAGATGGACTCAGACACATGATAGAGCTGTCAGTGAGTGTGCTGCGTTGTGTCCAGATGGAGAGGGGCTCCCCCTCACCCAGCCCCAGCCCTCGCACGGCACCCTGGGAGGAGGCAGCTGTCCCGGGACCCCTGAGATGAGGCGACGTCAAGAAGAAGCCATGAGGAGGCTGGCATCTCAGGTACCAGTTACACACACACACACACACACACACACACACACACATACACACACACTTCCGTTCCAGCTGTCTAGAATGGTGCCTTTGAGTGACTAATAACACTTTAATCTTCCAAAAGAAAGTAAGTGGAACATGTGCGTACAGTAGATGGACTGATGTGCCCATTAAAATGTCCAAATACTCTATTATGGTTCATTGGTGTCCCTGCTGTGCACTATCTAGGTCTAGGGCTTGTTTTACAACTGCAAAAGATATATATTATTTTAGTCAGTGGCTCTAGCAATGAGAGTGCTTGCTGTAGTGATTTTAATATGAAATTTCCAGCTCTCATGCCACTGCGATACATTACTAGAAGTTAAGTAGACGCACACATGAGCCACTTATGACCATATCTACCTCCCCACACCTCCACCCCTCCTTTTTCTATCGCAACTGTGTAGAATAAAAAAAATCATACTCACTGAATATTGTCTAGGTTCAGAGCAGAAACAAACAGAATGTAGCTGGATCATTTTAAATAATCATTGTGCTAAAAAAATAGGCAATTTCTTTTCCGACACTCCATTTGCACACTGCTGTACTCTAAGTCGTCTCTTCCCCTGTCGTTCTTTTCATTATAGAAGAGCACGGCATACTTTGTTTCTTGAGAGGAAAACTTATTTTAGGACTTAAAAAGGTATTTTTTCAGGTATCAAGTATAATAATAAATGTGCCAGTGTTTGTTGTTTGATGTGAAATCGTCAGGCCTCTGTCTGTCGGTAATTGAAAAATGAAAAGATAATTTTGAATGGCTTCTTTTACGGCTTAGTTTTTTCAATTAGTGACGACGCGGGTGGCAGGAGAGCTTATGATATGTTCTTTTGAAAATATCTCCCCGGAAGATGGGCGCAGACACGGGCGCAGACTCGGGTTGTGTCAGGAATTATGATACGGTTACACGCGTTTGAAACTCTACCTCAAAGAGTCGTAGTTTGACGCCACCCACAAGTTATCCTCGACTCACACGAGGCTCGCTCATTAGGTGGTACGCTTCAAAACGGGTTCAGATAAATTGGGATTTTTTCACCTTTTTAGAGCACTGAAAGTTTTTTGCAGCTCTTTTTTTGCGTGTTAAGTGTGGACTTGTGTAAATGTTGTCGAAGTATTTAACTTCTCTTAACCTGCCTGCAGTGTAAACCTATATGATGTGTGAAACCGTCCCTCTTCCTCTCTCTTTCTCTCTCTGCTGTGGCACCTCAATCCCCCTCCCCTGCTGCTTAGCCATCTGCATCCCCAGTCCCAGCCTGATGCATTATGCAGATGTGTTTAAAAAAGAAAAAACAACTTTGCCAGGGAGCCTTATGAAATATTTATACCTGCAGAAAGCCATTTCCCAGCCAAGCTATTAGATCTTGTTAACTCTGTGCATTAATAATTGAGCTCACTCCCTTTTTCACCCCTTTTGTTTTAAAGCCCTTTATTCCATCGTGGCCAAAAATTAGCATTCCATTTCGATTAGTCTTTTTCCACTCTTTTCATCCCCTTATCCTCAGTATTTTCAGAGGTGATGGCAGGTGAGCGTCAAACTCTTTCTGATCTCTGTCCCCATGTGCGCTTGGCCACACCTGGTGCTATTGTCTAATTGGTTCACCTCTCCCAAAATTCACCTGCTCTACCGCTATTTGCTAGTGGCGCTACATCTCCATGCAAAGAGACCTGCTGATTTTTATTCTTATTTTTTTTTTTTTTAGATAAACAAGTTTGAAATACATGGCCTTGAATTATGATGACGGTTTAACGCTTGACTCCTGTGGGCCTCAGTCGTCTCACACGTGGGCATGAGCTAACTCAGAATCAGCCGCTCTCGACAGCAGGAAGCAATGAATTATTAATAGCTGAAACCATGCAGCGAAACGAGAAGTATTATGTTTCATTATACCGCAATCATCCACCATGAAGTTGACTCGATCCCAAATGAGTTGTAGCAGCAGTGGAGATTGTAAAAACGGGGTTCTCGCTGACAGAACCCGGGAAAATAGTGTTATCTTAAAAGCGTGTCGCCTGCCTCCAGCGGCGTTGGCGTTGCCCCCGGACACAGATCTGCCATCGGTTTTGCAATATTCACAGTAATGGTCAAGGTTAAGATCAGTGGCGGGGAAGGGAAGTGTTCACTGTTCCATCTCTGAGACCTGACTGACGCTGTCCTCCCTCTCCCCTCTCTCTCTCTCTGTCGCCCCCAGGTGGTGGCGTACCACTACTGCCAGGCGGATAATGCTTACACCTGTCTGGTGCCGGAGTTTGTGCACAATGTAGCGGCTCTGCTGTGCCGCTCGCCGCACCTGGTCGCCTACAGGGAGCAGCTGCTGAGGGAGCCGCACCTACAGAGCATACTGAGTCTGCGCTCCTGCGTCCAGGACCCCCTGGCCTCCTTCAGGAGAGGGGTCCTCGAGCCCCTGGATGCACTTTATAAAGGTGATACACGCTTACCAAGGTCATGTGCTGCAGCTGCTGCTGGTATAACCCTGATTTATGGTTATTCTAGTAGTCTCTGTCCTGTGTAGCGAGGTCCCATCAGTCTAGATGGAACATGGTGTTAATTCTGCTAGGGGGTTGATTCCAACACACTTATTATAGGTGATACTAGAGTTAGAAATTTACAGTACTCTAAAACTCTGGATGATACACTCCTATCAAGGCAATGCTGTCTCGTATTCTATTGGCATCAGCCTGATTCGTGGTTACTCTGGTCAGTCTGAGTGAATGTCTTGCAATAGTCATAATGTGCTGAAATGTGTAATAAATAAAAGGTGTGCCGACAGACATTTGAAAAACAGCACTTCTATGACTGATGTTTCATCAGACCTCAGGCTCTGAATTGACTTTGACTCTGGTCCCTGATGCATCATAATATTAGATGCACCTTGGACACAAGATATACTCCAAGCAAACACAAACTAATCTGCAATGCTAGAACTAGATTTTTTTTGTACCTTGTTCAAACCTTGAAAAGCAAGTTTCTGTGATAAATAATTTTTGAACATATAGAGAATTCTGACTTTGTGGCTTGGCCAGAAAATCTGTTTTATATTGACTGTTTGTTCCCAGTACCTCCTTGGAGAACAACAAAAATCTCAATGTTTTTCAGAGAGGAAGATCAGCTCTGAGGAGGACCTCATCATCCTCATCGATGGGCTGAACGAGGCCGAGTTCCACAAGCCAGACTACGGAGACACCATTGTCTCTTTCCTCACCAAAACCATCAATAAGTTCCCTCCCTGGCTCAAACTGGTGGTCACAGTCAGAACCACATTACAGGTATAGGACACACTTCCCGGCCAGTAAGGATTTTCCCTTTGATATAGAGATGTAGCCATAGTAGAAATCCCACTCTATACACTTGCTGTTCTGCTGCTTCATGTTTGATCCGCCCCAAAAGGATTTTATTTTAAATCCAGCAGGAGCTAAGCAGTGTGGAGGGACTTTTACAACAACTAGTAGTGTAGTGTACTGTTATCTCTGCCAGCTAAGAAGGTTTTGCATTTTCAGTTCAGTATTTTTAGATCAGTTGGAGGTCACTATGGCCACCAACTGAAAATCTTTGATTTGTTTTGACTATAACTCTACCCTCTTTGTCCTTGTCCTGTTCATATCTCCTCTCCATATCTTCTCTCCTCTCCTCTCCTCTCCTCTCCTCTCCTCTCCTCTCCTCTCCTCTCCTCTCCTCTCCATACTGCTGAAAGTCTTTCCATTTGTTTTGGCTATATCACTGCTATATTTATTATATTTATGAGGGAGCAATATACAGTATATAGTTGTCCATAGTACATTTTACACTGTACCTTTGCACTGCATGTGAGTTCCTGTTGTACTTAAACCACGTGAGTCAGGATGTACTGTGAAAGTTGTCAATATAGGCTATCTCTAGACCAATATCACCAATGCAAATTCCTCTGTATTCACTGTGCCTGGTGCTTGACGTGCCTCTGATGGTGGTTTTCAGGAGATCACCAAGCTGCTGCCGTTCCACCGCATCTCTCTGGATGGCCTGGAGGAGAACGATGCCATAGACCAGGACCTGCAGGGCTACATCCTGCACCGCATCCACAGCAGCCCGGAGATCCAGAACAACATCTCCCTCAACGGCAAGATGGACAACACCACCTTCGGCAAGCTCAGCGCCCACCTCAAGGCCCTGAGCCAGGGCTCCTACCTGTACCTCAAGCTCACCTTTGACCTCATTGAGAAGGGCTACCTGGTCCTGAAAAGCTCCAGCTACAAGGTGTGGACTTGTTATCTACTTTTTAATGGTTTTCTTTTGCAATTTCTGCTTTATTGGAAAGTATATGTTGGAGAGTGACAGCATGGGAGAGACAGAGATGGGATGCCATGTAATATCATATTAATTTTGTGTTTCTTATGTACTAGTGGCAATGTATTCTGTACTGTATGTATTCTGTGTGCTTGTCTTTTGGCTATTTATGTTTTAGCATGTACAGTATGTTAGCAATGATAAATGTATTTTTCTATTTTGAGGAGACTAAATTTCATATAATATACCTCTTAATCATAAAATTGGATGGCTCTGATGTCTAGGGTTAGAAATATATTATGGAATTTATCATAGACTGATATGTCTTGTGTAATAACTTCTAGCTCACAGAATGCATAACCAGCACTGGAAAAGTTACTTTTTAAAATAAGAAATACTTTGAGCAACAGCAAGAAGACTTCCAGAAAATCAAATTCTTTATTCACATCTTTTTTTTTTTTTTACAGACAGACAGTCGGCACCCCACACATTTTTGATAAATAATACAATTGAATTGTTCTTGTATGCATTTCATAATCAAATATTTTATTCCCTACCCCTAGATTCATTTAATTTAATGTATTCAGGAGTGCTTTGAGCCTCCAAAAAAAAAAAAAGTTACTTAAACTTTTAAAGTTTTGAAATTACATAAACACAATTGATACATTCGCATTCTCCTCCTTCAGGAAGAGCATGTGGAATAGCTGAAGAAGTGCTGTACAAACACAATCCATAATTCATACACCATATAGAGGTGCGCCGAATTAAATCTGCATTAAAATTCACATTCTGTCCTTCCTCAGGTGGTGCCAGTCAACCTGGCGGAGGTGTACCTGCTGCAGTGCAACATGCGCTTCCCCACCCAGTCGTCCTTTGAGCGGGCGCTTCCCCTGCTCAACGTGGCCGTGGCTTCGCTCCACCCGCTGACAGACGAGCAGATATATCAGGCCATCAATGCCGGTTCGCTGCAGGTAGCGACACTAACATGTACAAGACCTCAGACACTAGCAATAGGACGACCTTTTGAGACCAGAATCGATGTACAGAAAGAAACAATCTGGAATATAGGAATTAAATAAACAACTCTCTCCCAAAGCAGAGGATTGAGAGAACCATATTTTTTATATGGAATACTGGCGTTGCGAAAATCCATTTACTTTGCAAGTAATCTTCTTTTGCTAATCTGCAATATCACTAAGATGTACATCCGTAATTACATCCTAAGATAAACGGGAGTATGACTTTGTGGAGTCATAGCATGTTTATTTAAGCCTGGTTATGTTTATTTGACAATTTGATAAAGAGGGCATGTAATTATTTTATTTGTGGGGAATAAACAAACAGGTATTGTATTCCTTTTATGCTGGGAGAGTCATGAATATAATGGTGGTATCAAGCTTGCATCCACAGAGACATAACAAGAGAGTTTTTGAGTGCATAGTGCAGCATTTTACATGTATTGTTTAATCACAGTATATTGGATACTTCCTCATATCATATTCACAAATATCACTGTATGCAGAATATTGCATTTATAGAAACCTGGATAATATCAGCATATCCCAGTTATCGCATTCTCTCGCACCAGTTCTTAAAACAGACTTCTTGAGCACCCCGAATAACATTAGAATATAATGTAATGGCAACAACGTCTCGGTCTGCAGGGCACACTGGACTGGGAAGATTTCCAGCAGCGTGTGGACAACCTGTCAGTCTTCCTGGTTAAGAGGAGGGATGGTACCAGGATGTTCGTCCATCCCTCTTTCAGGGAGTGGCTGATCTGGAGGGAGGAGGGCGAGAAGACCAAGTTCCTCTGCGATCCAAGGTGAGGGAGGGGAGGAGGAGAAAGGGGCGAGGGGTGGGGAGGATGGAACGAGGGGAGAGAGGCTCGTTCAGAGGGAAGGAGATGTGAAGACAAAGTTCCTCTGTGATTCTGAAGGTGGTCATAACGTGTAGAGGGAAGGTTTATGCTCAAAGAAGCAGTAATATGCTGCTTTAAAGTCATAAGGAAACAGCATTTTGATGGTGTCTTGCTTCATTAATTTGACGCATTTCTGGTTGGGATGGGACATAACGTGGGGAGGGACAGATCAAAAGTGGATAGGTTGGACCGTAAAAAACACATGCAGCCATGGAAAAGGAAACAGGGTTTTTGGGGGGGGGAACAACCAAAATTGCACAGCCGCATCATGTTGACACTCATGTCACTTTGAAAGCTGTGGAGTTGCACGTTTTATGATGGGAGGGGCGGATGGGGGGGATTGCTCAAAAATCGTGGTTGGAATTTTTATGAATGCCTACTGGTACATGAGGTAACCCATCAAAACATGCTGTTTGGAAGTAAAAGTAATGACATTTTGTTATAAAAATACGAGAAAATACAAATTTTGTAAAGAATTTTGGCATTTATTGTTAAATAGGTGTATGTTGTGATATGAAGAATTAGCTAATAAGGTGAAAAAAAAAATGGATCTCTCTCTAACAGAGAGTGCTACATGTTTTCGCTTGTTAGTTGTACTGTGTATTTGTATATCTTGTACTGCAGTCCCACAGTTGAGGTCAATGATTCTTCATGGGTTATGCGGTTAATCAATCATGTATGAATAGCGATCTCTGTGTTTGTTTGTTGTGGTGCAGGTACAGTACGATTATCAAGCAGAGGAAGTGTTGTGCATTATCTTTGACAGTCAGAAGATTTTCTTTTCATCTCATAAATATCTTTTTGATGACCGAGAACCATCACATCAGTTGTGCAGATGATAGCATAATGTGACAGGCTGACGACGCAGGAACAGACATTGGAAGATTACATGTGTTTCTCCTCGCTCTGCATTCCTCTGCAGGAGCGGACACACCCTGCTGGCCTTCTGGTTCTCTCGGCAGGAGAACAAGCTAAACAGGCAACAGACTATTGAGCTGGGCCATCACATTCTCAAAGCACACATCTTCAAGGTATACCATTATTTGTCTCCACACACAATTACTTGTACACACACACACCCCCACATAGCTCTGGTCTTGCTCAAAAGTCATGAATATTCACACTTAATCTCCTTTTCTAGGGTCTCAGCAAGAAAGTTGGGGTTTCCTCATCTATCTTGCAAGGCCTGTGGGTTTCCTACAGCTCAGAGGGCCTTTCAACTGCACTTTCTTCACTCCGAAACCTCTACACTCCCAACATCAAGGTACAGGCACCAGCTCTGACTGAGAGGAATAAGACTTGAGAAATATTTCAACCCAGCCTGTGAACAAAATTGAAAATACTTCTCAAAACATGCTTTATTAATCACTGAAATGTTCTTTTTTTTTTTTTTACTTTGACAGTGAAATGAAAAATGAGTTCGTATTTCAAGCCATACACTTTTTTGGTTTGTTTTCAACTGTCACTTGTCACATGTGTCATGGTATGTGTCCAGGTGAGCAGGCTGCTGATGCTGGGCGGGGCCAATGTGAACTACCGTACGGAGGTGCTGAACAACGCCCCCGTGCTGTGTGTCCACGCCCACTTGGGCTACATGGACATGGTGGCTCTGCTGCTGGAGTTCGGAGCCTCCGTCGACTCCCCCTCTGAGAGTGGCCTCACGCCGCTGGGCTACGCCGCCTCCGGGGGAAACATGGCCATCGTTACCGCACTCTGCCGCAGGAAAGCCAAGGTGTGTGAAAGGGAATCACGTGTAGAAAGGGAGAGAGGGGAAGAGAGAGAGAGAGAGAGAGAGAGAGAGAGAGAGAGAGGAAGAGAGAGCGAGGGTGGAGTCTGGTCAAGTATACATTATGTAGTATGTGAAGAGTAGAGCATGACTTTGTGTGTGTGTGTGTGTGTGTGAGAGTGTCCACACTTGTGAGCCTGTGTGATCAAGCCCTAACCCATTCAAGGCTGCAACATGAATAATGAATACACTGATGTTCCTGAGTATGACTGTGTGTATTCCTATCAGCAGTGTAATTTTGTAGTTTTTTTCCAGGATTTTCGAACACGCATAATTCCCATTCCTTTATAATGGTACATTAGTCGACTGTTCTCTGTACTTACTCATATTCCCGATCACATCCCTGTCCCACGAACAGGTGGACCACCTGGATAAGAACGGCCAGTGTGCGCTGGTCCATGCGGCTCTGAGGGGCCACATGGAGGTGGTGAAGTTCCTCATCCAGTGTGACTGGGGCATGGGGCAGCATGAGCAGTCACCACAGACCCAGCAGCAGGCGGCCTTCACCAAGAGCCACGCCGTCCAGCAGGCCCTGATCGCTGCAGCCAGCATGGGCTACACAGAGGTACAGCAGGGCAGGGAGGGGCAGTCCCATAGAGGATGAAGGGGATGTGATGTGATCGGCTCGATTATTGTCCTCTCAAGCGTGATGTAATATTTTGGCCCAAATGAGAGATTTTGGATCCTGTCACCTTTCAGTCTAATTTAAAAATAAATAGGCGTCTAAAATGATTGCCTTTTACTACGTCCAATATTGACTATTTTTGCTTCTCCATTATACATTTCTTTATTTGTTGAGGTGGATTCTGATGGGTTTTGAAACTGCAATGAAAAACAAAATCGTTAGCCATACTTAGCTTAACATTCCTGCAGTGCAGCATTCGCACCATGATTGTTAGCATTTTCTTTTTTAATTCAGCAACATATGTAACAACTTTGTCATATGTTATTTCTACTTACATTATTTCACCCATTTTAAGAACAGAACGATTGACAAACGGGATCCAAACAATCCATAGTCGTTTTCGATTTAGGTGGGAAAAAAATGGATCCAGGTAGAATCCGAAGCACCGACAGTACTTTAGAGCACAAGTAGTGTGCTTGCTGATTTTTTTACACTACACAGACACACATCAAAATGCTCAGCTCATTATAGAGAAGTGTGCTATTACTTTTATAAGCAATCCCTGTTATAGTTTTTGAGATATTTAATTTTATTGCTTATTATTGTCCAACACACACTCATGACTGAATGTTCAGAGTTGGTGATGTCATCAACTGCCGTGGACACCTGCACATCGTTAAAGGAAGACGGGGCCAGCTGTGGAGCTCACATACACACATATAGGGGCAGTGAGACAGAGCGAGAGACGGGGAGAGAGACAGATTATGATCCAGAGAGAGACAGATATAGAGAAAGAGAGATTAAATTGATACGTAAGAAATCTCTTATCGTGCCAACAAAGCTTATTTTAATTTGAATTTGAGAGACAGTAAAGGAGGGAGAGAGATAGAGAGAGAGAGAGCTTATTTATGTAATCTTTGGCAACATAAGAATTACTTGGCATGTCAATAAAGCTGCTTGAAATTGAAATTGACAGGACAGAGGGAGGGAGAGAGGGATGCAGTTAAGAGAAGGAAGAGGTTAAAGGGGGCAATGAAAGGAGGGAAGGGGGAGAAGAAGACACACACACACAGAGACTATTTCTCTTTCAGAAAGCACATACATTTTCTTCTTGTGTTCTGGATTTGAACCAATCATGTTAAGACTACATCACAAATAACTATTGTATAATTTGTATATCTGTATATATAAAATGTTAAATGCACTTCAACTGTTCTGGTGGGCAGCAATCTCCTAGCTGCTGCTGATGACTGTTGTAGAAGTCAATCTTCTGCAAGTCAGCCTTCTAGATTAGATTACATCAAATAAGGTTGTACTCTATTATTCATCAAAAGGAAACTAGATCCATGAAAGCAAGCAGCATTATCAGAAGATTATTTTATCATTTAGTTGTTTCTTATCCTAGTCTAGCTAAAGTAAACTTGGACATTAATCTTTGCCATCTTTCGTCTTGTTCCCCCGTTAGATTGTGTCCTACCTGCTGGACCTGCCGGAGAAAGATGAAGAGGAGGTAGAGCGGGCTCAGATCAATAACTTTGACACCCTGTGGGGAGAGACAGGTGGGAATGCCTCACTAGACGTTACAGTGATTAACCCCAGAATTCAATACTGACGGATAAGCAGGAATGCTTAATGTTGATTTATTGATGTCACACTTTGATCCAAGGATGCATTTGATCTCCTGCCCTTTTCTTGCACTATTGCAAATCTTGTGCGGTTTTGCAAATTCACATGTAAATACCTTATGGATTGTCATTTGAATCCCCTGAATCATAAAATTCAGATAATTCTCTTTATTTAAGAACCATAGAGTATTTTGTGAGAGGGTTTTTTTTTCTGTGTAGCACCGTGAGGCAGAGCGCTGCAGTGCGGATATGAGAGATCGTTCTTGTGTGTCTGCTGCTGCTCGCTGCTGCTGCTGCTGCTGCGTCAGATGCTGATGGCAGTGCAGTGGTGTCATTGGAGCATAGACAGGGCAGGGCTCGCACAGGGGGGGAGGGGGGAGAGGGGAGAGGGGAGAGGGGGGGGGGGATGAGTGTGCTCCAGGGTGCTTAGAAATGACTAGTCTGATTGCACTGTGGCAGGGTGTTGAGAAATGTAATGTATCATTGTAACCTGAAGCTATGAAACCTCATTGCGAGCGTTTGTTCCCCCTTTTGCAGTGTTGAAAAGGCTTTTTCTTTGCTGTCAGCTGGAGAGAGCACTTGTACTCACCCGAGCGTATTTCCACTGTTTATACAGGACGTGATGTATAGCAGTTGTTCTGGAAGATGATTTCTAATCCTGGCGTTACTAGATAGGTCAACTGGAAATTCATTCTTATTTACAACAGCCTGAGGGAGTGTATATTGTATATACAGATACATTGACTGAATTGTATATCAGTGTTTTCCCCTACCAAAGAATAGAGAGGCAGCAACTTGGGTCATCTGCCTTGGGTGCTGCCAACCGGCTTAAAAGAAATGTATTCATCCAGCTGACATTATTCTAATTATAATCATTAAATTTGAGAAGATGCCTTTGCCTCCACACAAAGACAAATCTCTAAGGAAACACTGTTTTATAACACTCTTCTGTTCTCAGCAATCACAGGAAATTATTCACAAGTCAATTTAATATTCTTCTCTGCGATTGACAACTTATCTATCTAAATTTGTCCTGTTGCAGTAAAACCCATGCATCTGGCGCTCAAAATAAGTTAAAATAATTGCTTAGAATCGTATTCTAATACTATTTGACCATGACCTGATTTCTATGCAGTGTACATACCCTCCTCATCTTCATCTCTCCCTGGATATGTGTGTGTGTGTGTGTGTGTGTGTGTGTGTGTGCGCAGCCCTGACAGCAGCCTCAGGCCGGGGGAAGCTGGAGGTTTGTCGTCTGCTTCTGGAGCAGGGGGCGGCGGTGGCCCAGCCCAACAGACGAGGCATCGTCCCGCTGTTCAGCGCCGTCCGACAGGGACACTGGCAGGTAAGAAGCCATTTGATCTGTTCCCCTTGCTCAGAAACTCCTTGATACTGTATGCTGCAGCTGTCATTCACTCACTCATTGCCTTAGATTTAATGTATGTCACAAACACACACCAGTTTAGCACTCGCTAGCCTGGTTCCCACCATAGGACCAAACAGGGCGAGCCGTGACTCACTCATTTTCTGTTTCACTCATGTAATTATGTCATTTTTGTCTCTTGCTGAGCTGACTCTAACCCCAAAATGCCTCTGCTGTGAAGAAGTGGCCATTGTGCTCTTGAAACTGATGCTCTTTGATTGGATTTTGTTTTGTTTTTGATTGGATTAAGAAGATTTTCACTTTGTCATCTCAAACCCACCAGGCAGTTAACTCGGAACACATCCATTTGCTGTTGCATAATGACATGCATTTGTGTTTGGGCTATTTTAGATAGTGGACCTTCTCCTGACCCATGGAGCAGATGTCAACCTGGCTGATAAGCAGGGTCGCACCCCTCTAATGATGGCCGCCTCAGAGGGACACCTGGGAACTGTGGAGTTCTTACTAGCTCAAGGTGAGTTAGAAAGAAAGATGTAAATCCTGGTTTTATATTAAATGTCTCATTTGCATTGGAGCTATTGGTATGCTGCTGCTCTGTTTTTTTGCCAATCATTTCTGGTCTGTGTGTCTTTTCCTATTTGGGATAGTCGTAAACACAACACTAAGGGGGTGCTAATCAGCCTGGAGTCAGATTTGATGGGTCCACAAATAGGGCCACTCAGGAATATAGTAGTAATCTCCTTGTTTAAGGTGATAGAAAAAGATGCAACGCGTGACATTTTGTACAATTTGACAATGGGTGTAATGGATTACACATACAAAGGAGATTTCTGTTTACATCCTGTTCTACCAGAGCAGCAGACTACATTGTACTGATTATGTTTTGCTGTACATTGCTGACTAAGCTCAGAAATCAAAACCAGAACTGCTTTTTTTCACATCCTGGATGTCTGTTAACTGAGAAATTAGCTGTCTTCCATTCTGAGAACTAGCATACTTGGTTTCATACAACAAAAAGTCCTCAGCCAACGTACTAACCTATCAAAAGGGTCATGAAATAGCAAAAATGGCAAGCCGTTAAGTAAACATTAATGTTAGGGCACTGTGCCAGTCACAGAGCTAGCATGTGCAGCAGTATGAATTATTATGTATTATAGTATTGTGAATGAAAGACGGATACAAAGGGCTGACCGCTGGGTCCGTCTCACTGCTGACCTTCCTCTTCCCAGGTGCCTCCTTGTCTCTGATGGATAAGGAGGGTCTGACAGCTCTGAGCTGGGCCTGTCTGAAAGGCCACCTGCCTGTTGTCCGCTGCCTGGTGGAGAGCGGAGCCGCCACTGACCACGCTGACAAGAATGGACGCACGCCTCTTGACCTGGCTGCCTTCTATGGCGACTCTGAAGTGGTAAGTGTCCAGTGGGAAAATTAAGATACATACAAAGGATCATATTTTTTTTGTTTTACACCATTCATCTTATCCGGACTATAGATCATCTCTGTATGTTGTTATTTGTTTGTTTATCTGTCTGTCACACACACTATCTCAGACATCGCTCATCAGATATTGACTAAATTGTGGGGAATCTCACTACTGCGTTGCAAATTACATTGATTTGTCAAAAGCAGGGTGCTACATTGTTAGTTTCTTGTCTATGTGTCAGGCACAATATTTCAGAAGCCACTGATCGGATTTAACAGAGCTTTGAGGAATGATGCACTCCAGCGTTTTCCAAATTACACTGATTGGCCCAAAGTGGGGCGCTGCAATTACAGGTCAAAAGAAGTTGATACATTTGTTACTTATTGGCCGTGAAGGGGCTGCATAATTCGAGGGTGGTGACATGTTTACTGTTGCCTTGTTTTAAATACAGTCATATGGAGGTGGACAATTAAGGATAACGTTTTCAATTCCTGGTTAACAGGATATATGCTAGTTTTTCTTCTTTGTTTGGTTATATGTTGCGTGATTAACTTTATAACACTGACCTGACTTTGTGACAGCAAAGTCTAAATTTCAGTCTAATTCATCCAGCATTCTTTGAAAGTTCCCTAGTTATTCTCCCCACTTTTCCTCAGCATTTCTCTGTCTCATCTGATTCTTCTGATTCTGATTCTGATTTCCTCAACCATTTCTCTGTCTCTTCAGGTCCAGTTCCTGGTGGACCACGGGGCCATGATAGAGCACGTAGACTACAGTGGGATGCGTCCTCTCGACAGGGCAGTGGGCTGCAGAAACACATCAGTGGTGGTCGCCCTGCTCAAGAAAGGAGCCAAGATAGGTAAGGGCACTAGGCCTAAATTAACAACTTGACAGACTGAAGAGCCTACCATTTAGCGCACAAAGGGCCTCTTCTAAATATAGCAGCCTTTCTCCTGTAGCTCCACAATGAAAGGTTATTTGCCTGCCATGGAATGAGATACAACTTGAAATTGCACTGTGCACTGTGGTTGAAAAGGTCATGCATTGTAGTTCAAGCATGGGCTGCATGAAAGGCTATGAGGGGAGAATCTAAAGATGAAAATGCACTCCCTTTTAAGTACACTCTTCCCTGCAATTACCAACCTGCCATGCCCTGCTGGTCATTATAGTATGCTGTAGTGTTTTACTGCAATAGGCCATGGATTGAGGTTTGTGTTTCCATGTAGCTTAAACCCCTTCCTGCTATGTCGTCCACCCCCCACTGCTGCACCGTGCTGCTTCTCTCCGGCTATTCATGGCTCTGATGTGTGTTTCTTTTTATTGTACAACTGTTACCGCTGTGTTCTTTGTCCTCTCTCTCTCTCTCTCTCTCCCTCTCTCTCTCTCTATCACATTCTCTCTTGCTGCCTCACCGTTTCTCTCTCTATCATGCTCTCTCTCACCGTTTCTCTCTCTATCACATCCCTTCTCTCTCTATTTCTCTGTGGTTCCTCAGAGACAGGTAGTTGTTAGTGCTTGTGGTGTTTCTTTTCGGTGTCTGTTTTTTTTTGTTTTGTTTTTTTTTTGTTTTTTTTTTCTTCTTCTTCTTTTGCCAAGGCACTTATCTCCGCTTCTCACTGCTGCTTTTTTGTGTTCCTTTTCTCACTTCTCCTCCTCCTCCACCACCACCACCATCACCTCTCTTTCTCTTTCACCCCTCCTGCTCTTTCTCTCCCTCTCTTCCTCTCACTCCCACGCACTCCCACACCCCTATTTTCTCTGTTCTCTCTGGCAATTCTGCCCCTCCCCCCCGCTCTCCCCTCCCACTTACACTCCTTCCCTTGCTCATGACACCCCCTCCCCACCCTTCCTCCCCTCACCCTTCACCTTTCACCCTGTACCCCACTGGCCCTTTCCCCCCTGACCCCGCCTCTCTCTCCGGCCCCAGGATGTCAGACGCTGCCCAGTCGGCCCCGAGGTAAAGCCAAGGCTGTCGACTTCTCACCCCACCAGGCATTTTGACAGCTCTATCTCCTCTCTCTGTGTTGTCTGTGTCGTCCTAAGTGTCGGCAGGCGAGCTTAGCTACCAAAACCCTCTCAAACTGACAAATAATAACACGCAAGGTATTAGCACTGACAGAGATGCAGTCGGGATTGCCTAGAGGTAGATGCTAAACGTCCAAGTCGCTAATGACAGCATGCCCAGCCTCCAGCCTGTGACATTGTACCAAGGTGTCGACCTTCCATCCCACAGATGCATGACGGAAACCCCGCAGTAACGCTCACTTGGTAGTGATTTAGTGGAAATGCATGTATTTGTAATGCCTTTTGTACCACCGCCACCGCAGAATCGGGTGATACACCACTGTACTGTGCATCGTTCATCTTCCAGACGTTTCCTCAGTGTCAGCTAGGCCAGTCAGCAGCATTCCCACCCCACCCCCCTCACCGCCCCACACCCCACCCCGCCACTACCACCGCCACCGCCTCAGAGGACAGTTAAACGCCTGCAGAGCTCTTATTTTATCCCCCTCCTGCTTGCCTCCTCTCTCACTGTTACCTGCCCCGTGTCTCCTCGTGCAAGATCCCCCTCCTTGTCATCTCTGTGGTTTGTGTTACATGTGTCGAGGATTGCTGTTGCAGAGATATAGAAAAGACACAGCCACATGTTTTTCCAGGCAAACAATTGTGTTCGATTCTCCAGTCACAAAACAGTCAGCAGGGATGAAATGTTTTTCCTGTTTGTTTTTTCAAATATACAACTCCCATTTGTTCCTAATGGGAGATGACTGGTTTCTTGCATTTCTGTGTTCCTGATCACATCGTGATCAGTTTGTCATTATTATTACAAAGAATTGCATCTACAGTTCTTGACAAGACAGCATAAAATAACTCAAAAAGACATGACAGTGTGACTTGTTTTTTTGTACTGTACACCTACACTGGGTTTGCTCTAGACCTGGGTCAAATAGTACCTACAGATAATTGTTGGCATTTGTTTTAATCTACTTGGAGCACCAAGTGAGTGGAGGTTACTGCTGGAGGACAATTCAAGTTGTCAATCACAGAAATATATACTTGCACTCACTCTCTCACCCAACATGGTCTCTGGTACTTCCAGCAGGGTAAAAGGAACACTAATAATTATTGGCAAATACTGTTGGACCCAGGTCTGATTTGCTCCAGCACTCCCATAGCAAGGTCACAGCGCTCCAGAGGAGTCAGAGCAGAACAATGTAATCTTTTCTCTGCAGTGGATGCCTGTCTTTTCTCCCTCATTCCCCATTTTGGTTGTTGTTCTCATCTCTGTTATTATTGTTGTGTGTAGTGTGACTCCCAGTCGCTCCTCCCTTCCTCCTCTCTGCTTATTACTGTGTGTCTTTCCTCACTCTCTTTCTCTTCTGCTCCCTCCTGTGTCACCCAGGTCCAGCCACGTGGGCCATGGCCACCTCCAAACCCGACATCATGATCATCTTACTCAGCAAACTGATCGAGGAGGGGGACAGCTTCTACAAGGTCAGAGAACAGGCCCCGCACTCTGTCGTGTAGCTTTCACTGTGTGAATTAAATCAATGATATGATAAATATCCTGTCGTTTATATGTAAAATGTACAGATGCATTGATACCACAACCAAATACTGATTCAAAACACAAAACTTTAATTATCAGCCAGTACTATGTGCTAATACTATCTCTTACAACAATATAGACTTAGATTAGGGTCACTGGACAAAATTATACAATACATTTTTCTTTAAAGAGCTCAAACATCTATGTGTGGAAAAAGCAGATAACCAAGTATCACTTTTCTTTGTTTCCTTACATGTTGATCATGGCGCTTGGTGTAGTATTGAAAAATTCTCTGACACCCTTTTCTTATCCTGGTATCAGCCTGATACCTGATATTAGTGTGTGTTGGTGCAACCCAAGTAAAATGCATTGTGTCTGACAATGAAAACAAGCTTCCCTTCTCTGAGAACAAGCTCATTCATAAACAAATCTTATAATGAATGTATCTTTGTATTTGTATCTAGTTGTAAATATTATATTGACCATTTTGTGTTAGCTTTTTATTTCAGTGTTTGTTATGTGTTTGTCCAGCAGAAAGGGAAGGTGAAGGAGGCAGCCCAGCGTTACCAGTATGCCCTCAAAAAGTTCCCACGCGAGGGCTTCAGTGAGGACCTCAAGACATTCAGGGAACTCAAAGTGTCGCTCTTCCTCAACCTGTCCCGATGTCGGAGGAAAATGAACGTAAGTCGGCAGAGGTCCAGCACTTAGGCTGTTTGGTGAAAACCACCAAAATGTCAACATCTCACGAATTAAGAAAAACAATCTTCTTTTTAAGTTGACTGACAGCCATGCATTTTTAAAATTATACAGAACACAGAAACCTTTACTGCGGATAAAAACATGAAAATCACCAAAATTGGGGTCATAAGGTTATTTGCCTGATAGGTGTTATACAACTTAAGATGAGGATAATGCTTGTGCCACTATTTTCCTGTATCCTGATATGTGTTGGGTGTTGTATAACAGTATTCTGTTCATCTCCATCTCTGCAGGACTTTGGGATGGCTGAGGAATTTGCTACTAAGGCGCTTGAACTGAAACCAAAATCTTACGAGGCGTACTACGCCAGGGCTCGCGCCAAGCGTAGCAGCAGGTACACTACATTTTTCTTTCTGTACATCCCAGCCCTAGAGAAATACTCACTATACTTATCCTTCACTCTTTGCTACAGATTCCAAACAATAGTCTCTCTTGCTGCTTTGGAGAAAACACATGTTCTTTTTTTCCACTCACTGTCACTCACACTTGCTTACATGCACATACACTCCCACACGCACTTTCATACAAGGCTGGATGTCTGTATGGTCTATAGTTTTCTATTGTTAGACATTTTGTCAAAGTAAAAATATATATATTGTTTTCCTCCTTCCAGGCAATTCCCTGAAGCCTTAGAGGACCTGAATGAAGCCATGAAGCAGTGCCCCAACAACCGAGAGATCCAGCGGCTGCTCCAGAGGGTGGAGGAGGAGTGTTGCCAGCTCGGCCAGGAGGAGCATCAGCAGCCGGAGCTGGAGCTGGAGCCTCCTCCCTCCCCTCCTCCTACGCCTCCCCCAGAAGAGGAGGAGTCCCTATCCTTGTCCCTGTCCATGCCTCTCCCTCCTCCCCCAGAGCCCCGTTTGGAGGACATGGAGCCCGTCCAGGACCTGTTTGAGGATGAGGACTACCTGGAGCAGGAGCTGGAGGCCATGTCTATGGGCTTGCCCCCACCGGAGTCTCTGTCCAACCCTTCCAGCTTGCCCATCATTCAGAGCCCACCGCTCTCCCCCACACACCCTGATCAGTTCTACCAAGCTGGAGGTTCCCCCATGGGCCAGCCCTACGAGTATCACCCCACCTCCTCCTCTATGTCCTCCCCGACCCGCGGGACGTACCAGCCCCCGTCTCCTTCCCTCTCCCCAACACACCAGAACTCCCACTACCGACACAGCCCGCCTCATACCTCCCCGGTGCACCAGCCGTCCTACCGCTTCAGCCCCCCTCCTATGGGTAGTGGGGGGCAGGGGATGGACCACCAGAGCCCGCCGCCGTCCCCCTTGCGTCGGGCCGCTCAGTACAGAGCCAGCCCGCCAGTGGAGAGCGTTTGCCTGTACAGGTCCCAGTCTGGCTCTCCTGTACGCTACCAGACAGAGCAGCTGCCCGGCCGTCCCAAGTCTCCCCTGTCTAAGATGAGTAGCCAGCGTTCCTTCCAGCTGAGCTCACAGCCCTCCCTGTCCTCCCAGCACCACCAAGCGCAAGGCCTACGTCTGCAGCCCTCCATAGCCCAAATAGTCCGCACCAACCAGCCCAGCAATGTGATGGGCAACAGCGGCTACGGTGGCCAGATGGGTCACCCCATGGGCGGCCGCTACCAAGGTGGTTCGGTAGACGTGGAGAGCCGTCTGGTGTACCAGCCCTCCCTGGACGGACGGCCCATGGCCCAGGTCCAGGCCAGCCTCAGCGCTGGGGCCCTCTGTCAGCACGGGGGCCGAGGAGGGGTTATGGAGTCGGGCCTGTTGAAGGATGAGCTACCCCAGCGCCCCTCCTCTGCCTACCGCGCCAGCAGCGGGGGCCCGGGGGGCATCCGTTACAGCCAGACGCCACAGATAAGCCGCAGCCAGTCGGCCGCCTACTACCCGGTCTCTGAGCATGTGCTGGAGCGTGCCAACGCCATGCCCCAGTGCCAGCTGGGCTCCCCCGAGATCCCCCATATGGTGAGACGCCCCGTCAGTGCCAATACTACTGAGATGAAGCAGCACGTGCCCACCCCCAGGCCTCTCATCCACTCCCAGAGTGTCGGCCTGCGCTTCTCCCCCTCCAGCAACAACATCTCAACTGGATCCACCTGTAATTTAGCCCCGGGTTTCAGGCCTTCCTCTTCAATTCAGCAGATGGAGATCCCCCTGCAAGCCACGTACGAGCGCACCTGCGATGACATCTCTCCCATTTCTCCCTCCCAGGGGGGCGGCGGGGGGCTATACCAGGGCGAGACCACCCGCTCTCGGACCACGCCCTTCATGGGCATCATAGACAAGACGGCGCGGACTCAGCAGTACCTGCACCAGCCCTCGCGGTCCTGGGCCATGACCTCCATGGACTCTGCCATTAGCCCCACCTCGCCTGGCCAGCTGGTCCAGCAAGGCTCCACTTATAGCCCCCCCACCTCGCTGGGCAACATCGCCTACTACAACAAGACCAACAACGCCCAAAACGGACACCTGTTGGAGGAGGACTACTACACCCAGTCCCAGCCCCCCTCGCTGGGCAAGTTGGCCAATGGCTCCCGTGGCAGCGGGGACATCCTGGAGCGGGTCAGCCAGGTGCCCACCTACCCGGACGTGAAGGTGGCCAGGACTCTGCCTGTGGCACAGGCCTACCAGGACAACATGTACCGCCAGCTCTCTCGTGACTCCCGGACCCAAGGCCCCACCTCCCCCATCAAACCAAAGAGACCATTTGTGGAGTCGAATGTGTGATGGATGGCCTGTCTGTGGTTGGTTGGCTGGTTGGTTGGACTGGGCTTGTTAGTGGGAGTGAGAGGAGAGAATATTTAGCTATACAGCAGATGCTGCTGACCCTTGTGTATGTGACATGGATGGACTCGTCTTAAAGAACTCATGAGAGACAGTGCAGTTCCACTCAGAGAGTGGAACTGTACCACGCAGTTGGCACACACACTTAGGGTATTTGACATACTTATATGATAAATACTACTAACAAATGTGAGAAGGGATTATTTCATTATCATATTCTGCACACTATTAGGATACCCAGGAGGGTCCTATGTTCTAATCTCATACTGAATCAAAGACCAGTGCACTTCCAAAAGGTTGTGTGGCACAATGTTCCCGCAGGTGAACACTATGTGTGGGACTGTGAGAGTGAAAGTACTAATCATTGAACTCTCTCTACTTGTGGACTATGTATCCATCTTCTGTTCTTTCAAAGTGTGCTCTTAACCAAGGTTGCTAGTAGGCTCTACTCTATGTAATACAATATTATATGTTCAATACTGTACATTGCTCAGAAAATACAAATGGCTCAACAACTCAGTACTTAGAGAAAAATGACAATATTTATAATTAAGTTATATATTGTACATAGATATACAAACAAAACATAGTTTGCGTTTGAATTGTATTCTGTTAAACCCTGCCTTTGTGTCCCACTGCTAGTCATATGGATGTTGAAAAATGTTAAAAACCTACCAGGGCAAGGAATGAGGGACATTGACCAACTTTGAATGACATAATTACCTCCATTGTGTCAAAAAATTGCTTTTGTCATGGTGTAATGCAAGAAAATAAGATTTTTTTTTCATCTGCAGTAGGTCCTTGCTCATCTGAACCCCTTTGAAATGGAGGTACATTGAAGTGAAATATTAGGATTAATGAAATGCACAGACATAGAGGTCCAAAGCTTATTCGAAATATGAAACGTGCATGTACGCGCCTTTCACAAGTCTGGGTATAAGTTGGTATTCAAGTGCTTCAGTTGCATGTATCAACAAGAAAATTCCAACTATTGCACACAATTACTAGAATCTATTTTTGCATCAACAGTTTTTGTTGATTATTCCTTTTTGCAAACAAGTCATTTCAGATATCCGAGGGTCAGATAAATGATGCACTACTGTATTTCTTTTTGTATCGTTACTGTATTATAACAGACCTCATGATATGCCTTAGTGTGAAGTTAAACTAACTGCCAAGGCTGCATTCTCTTACCCTTTCTGACATATTGGACTAGCTCCCTATCAATAAACAACTTTGAATACTTGCTTAACTGTGTGCTTGTAAAAAAAAAAAAGTGATTAGCTATAGTTTTGTACAAGCTCATATGAGGATAGTTGCAGAATTCTCAAAGGTTGTTTTGAGAGGAAAGTGTACTGTATTAGACACTAAAATTAGGCCATGAGAGGACATTTATTTCTTGTGTTTGATCTTTGGCTACAGGAATTTGAAATCATCTTTGGGCTTTGTGATGCAGGCTTGATGATAAAGAGTATATCCTCTGATACTCACAGCACAGGAGTATCAAAGTTTGGCCATGTCCCTCCTCTGTACGTGATGACAAGAGAATAGAAACGCACATAGGCTAGTATGACGGGGTAACAAGGATAGTGCTCAGCAACTAAAAGCTAGTGAATGCATATACACAAACCACTGTTACAAATGTTTCCCTTTCTCTTCTGCATCATTTCCTGCCATTTCTTTTAACCCATACCACATTTTTATTATTAAGCCACTTCTGCACTAAAATGCCTGTGAAGTTCTTAACTAAGGGTGCACTTTATGTATTTTACTTACTTTGTTGTTATGATTGTTGAATTTGGAGAAAGTGGGTGTGTGGTCGGTCAGATGCTGACCGATGATACCAGACTATCATAGACACTTATATGATTTACAAAGCAGTAAATAATGACAATACGAAGAGCAAACAATGTTTTTAAACTGGTGAAGATGTATAGACTTTCTAGCACAAGTTGTATCTGCTGTATATACTGGCTCAAATATCCCACTCAGTCCGGCTCTGGATCCTTAGTTAAGCAAGTCTGTTTCAAAAGGCTTAGGTTACGTTTGGCCAATCACAGTCAAGTATTCCACCTTTGGGTTCAAATCTCCACTATAGCCTTGTTGCTCAGCACTGCTAAGCATTTCTCAGTGTGTTAAACCCATCAATAACTAAAACAGCCAGTCTAATCCACTGGTCTCGCACACATCTCGAAAATGAAGTAGAATCTACTGCAACAAAATAATTTAAAGGGTTTGTGAAATTTCAACACCCAGAAACTCCTTATTTGGAGTGTGGGTGCTAGTGATCAAAGCAGTATAAAGAGGACATGCAAGTTATTTGTAAATGTGGACCAAGTTGCCTAAAGACCACTAGTCCATAAGCCTTTATTTTTGTCCTCTGATGAAGATGATCTTGGAGAGATGGTTGCTTGGTCACTGGTCATTTGACGAGTGTCTGCCTCTAACTTTTCACCCTCAGTTTCATCTGCTACCAGGGAGATGCCCAATAGATCTTTACAGAAATGAAGGTATAAACTGTACTATACTTAATTTAAACAAGACTTCTAAGTTGAAGATATTTGGGGGTGTATGGTTTCAACCTGTCAGTGTATATTAGTTTGCTGTAAATAGTCTGATGCATGTTCTATTCTTTCCATGAGCTCAAGCCGAAACATGTATAGCAGTGTCCTGATTCTGGTGTGTGATATACTGTTTGGATTTGGGATTACGATAAGGAGACTGCTATCCCTGGATATCCTTATCATTTCCCTTCAACCTCACCAGACAAAAGCGAAACTCTCAAGATTCTTTTATTTTATTTTAATGTATTTGCTTGCTGAGCAGAGTTCTCTTGTCTGTAAATGTGAGCTTTCAGATCGCTGTGATAAAAAAGTTTAATTAAAAACAATAAAAAGAATGTGTTTTTATCTCATGATAACTGATTGTAATCTGTACAGTCAAACCTATGTATTGAAAAAAAATAACATATTTATAAATGGTTACCAACTGAAACACGCCCTGCATGTCAGTCATTTACTCTTTACCCATCATGTGTATCCAACACACAAACGCACTTTCCATTTAGTGTGGGCGAATTTGGTCTGCAAAATATAAGCTACAATATGATATAATACAATATAACTATATGATGAATCGTAAACTATTTACATCTGTTGACCATTTGACCTTACTATGAGCACCAAATTGACCAAAAGATGGTGCCATTTTAATATACTAGCAGATAAAAAATTTTTATTTTGTGAGCTTGGAAGTGAAAGGTTCTGACTTTTTCTTTTTTTTTTTAATCAAAATTGAGCTATCCACATATTCATGATGTTTGAATGTTACTTTATGCTTGTGTGGTGTTATTTATTTCTTTAAATATTTAAAACGATAGAGAGTACATAACAGTTTTGCCAGATGGTATATCAAATCTTTGATGCTCAGTTCCCTCCATACTAACTGCACTCCACCTAGACAGAACCTTATAATTACAAGCTCACCATTTAGCAAGTATGACGATAGAGCATTTGTAACAGTAGCTGAATAAATAACATTCATGTGCAGTAAATTTAACAGTTTTGATACAATCTCAAGGTTTAAGGCCCACATGCTCACACCAACAGAAAAAAATAGTAATTTTCTGAAGATTTTCCCCAGCCAGTTGAATTATGAGAAAAAAAAACTTGGAGTGACTGTCTCATTATTCAACTGACATCCATGAAGAGAGATGTCTGGCACCCACAGAACAGAAGGACACTTCAGTCCTTGCTGTCATGAATGACACCTGTAACAGAGTCCCGAGAAAGCTGGTTCTAGTCCTTCTTCTTCTTGTCTGTAAGAAGGTGAACCAGCCCAGGCACAAGCACCATGACCACCTGAGGCACGATAATGAATTTGACAAAGAACAGGCCGTAGAAGAGGGTTTGCGGGTGGACCGGCAGCGGCAGGCGATTAACGTGGTACAGTCCCATGGAAGAGAGGGCCAGACACAAAGCCCGCGGAGCCCGGGGGAGAGCCCATCCGCCTGGCTTCCAGTACTGGGCCAGTCCCAGACCCACGAGGGCCCCGCAGTCCCGTGTCAAGGAGGAGAAGGGGGCCGTGTCCAGCCGAATCCACTCCGAATGGCTGCACCATTTCTTGGCCAAAGCAATAGACCTGTTACAATAGAACAGAATAGAATAGAATAGAGTAGAATAGGTCCAGGTGAGGCATTTTTTTCAGCTTCACCTCACACAGTGAAATCATACACTGAAGACTGAAACAGTATAGAGGAATACATTACATTACAGACAGTCACACAGCAACAAAGCTGATGGTACTTCTACAGGTGTGATTTTTATTTGAATGTTTAGTTATTGTGTATCCATAAATGTAGCTACAATCAGTTACATCCAAAACAAACTTTATGTATACATTTATTTATTTATCTATCTTTTTATGTATACATTATAACGGACTCACCAGGAGAGGTCGACTCCCAGCTGCTCCAGCCCAGCATGCAGCAGCAGGGCAGTGAGCAGCAGACCGATGCTGGAGCAAACAAAGAACAGCAGGGGGCGACCTTCCGGCACTCTGCGGCCCAGAACAATCCCCAGAATGAAACCTGGCAAAATCAGTTCAATCAGTTCAAGTCTGCCTGGCCAAAAACATGTTCGTACTCTCTGGAAAAGAAACACTATGAATATTAGGACTAATACTAAGAACCTCCATGAATTGTGTCAGCTCAACATAGCTCTGCTTATTTACATCAAGTTCATTTGAATCAACCTCTGAAACAGACAGCTAACATGGAATTGCAGTCAGACCTGTTATAGAGCCAGCGATGACCTGGTGAGGGAAATGGGCGAGGATAAAGATCCGTGAGAGTCCAACTGCCACCAGCATCACAACATACAGCAGGTATGGAACAGCTGATATCAGCACACTGGAGGCACAGAGAGAAGTAACAATACCAAAGAGAAACTAACACAAAAAACACAGGAATAAAGTTTACTGTGCTTGGCTAATATCTGCATCACTGTGTCTGTTTAAGGTCAAAATAATATAATAATATAATATCTGTTTCATTGGGCAAACCTGTGAGTACGGGAGTAGAGAAATGAACCGAGGGACGACACCATCACCCACCAGACTGCTGCAGTTACCATCGCATGTCCTGATGGACTGCCTGAGAGACAGACAGCAACTTCACAGCTCAAATGTGGAATCAGATGGCTGAAAATAAGGTTACTTCACTGTTCTGTAAGTGTAGGGGAGAGTGGGGTAAGATGAGCCATTGGGTAAAGTCGACCCACTGGCTGACACATTTTTTGTCATGTCACAATACATTTCAGAAGTAACCTTCATTTTGCTCTGGGTGTAATAGAGGAAATTACGTGGTAAGCACTTACATATACTATACATATAAATAATTTTTTTTACATATCAGGTATAATGACTGCTGTGTCAATGTAAATTTAGCAAGGTCTGAAAATATCATACATGTTGGTGATTTGTGAACTAATTAGCAACAGGTTAGTTCTAAAGTACTGTGCACTTTTTTCTTCTTTTTTTTTTCAAAATGGTAGCTGTAAAATTAGCCAAAAGCTCACAACTTACCCATAATTAAGGTATTAAAGTCAGGCTAAATATCTGATATATACAAAAGTATTCCAATGTATTACTGTACAACTGATATCTTTTTTAATATTTCTCTTCCTTATGGGGGTCCCTTGTCTCGTTTTTTTTTGTTTTTTTTTGGGGGGGGGGGGGGGGGGGGGGGGGTATTGCACTCATATGTTCAAAGAAGCAGAAATTCTGAAAAACTTTCCATCTGGTTAGTTTCATTTTGTTAAAAGTACCCCTTAGTAAAAATGAACTGTTTTGAAAAGGAGAATCTGTAAAAAATGGGCTCATCTTACCCCACTCTCTCCTACTGTTAGGAAAGCTTCCATACTATTTGAAGACTTACCTGGGCCGGTTTCACAGGTGGAGGCAAACTGTTGAACTCTGGGGGGGTTATTGACAAATAAACGAGATTCTCCTATCCACCAGAACGGCCTTTCTCCAAAGAGCATCCTGGAAAAAATATATAGAGGGTGTAATACACAGCAAATAAAGTGTGTAATGTATATAATGCAATGTGATGACTATCAATGGCACGTTATACAAAGGTTCCGCTATCTGTTTCACCTCGGATAGAAATCAGGGTCGGACAAGGTTTGGTATCCCGGAAGCTGGGTTGTCAATAGAATTTTTCAAACTTACTCAGTCAACTATTTGTTTTCTATCTTCACTCTTGCATTTATAAAGACAAAAATCCATTACATTATCATTGCAGTTGATTAATATGGGTGTGGACATAACGTTTACATGCCAATGCTAAAGATAACTGAGATGAGGAGGACAGACACACCTACATGTTAAGATATACTGGCCTCTTCTTATTTTACCCTTACCATTTAAACACCAAATTTAGCCACTCCGATATAGCAGCTACCCACAGAACTGCTAGTCCAGCTCGCCTGCTGATGAAATATGTCAAAGGGAAGAAGAGCAGGAAGGCTGCCTTAGGGTCTCCCATATGAGTGACAATCTGCCAAAGTTTTTCTTGACTCATCGTCTTCAGCTGAAGACTTTCAGCCATCCAAATGCCTTGGGTATGAATTGCCTCCATTTCTAATATCAGCCCCAATAAATACAAGCCCGATAATGGAAACAGGAAAAAGGAGAGCTACAATCCACTGCTTTGTAGTTGCGCTGCAGCAGAGCTCAGTAATAATCCACAATACCTCCTTTGTTCCTGCAGGGGGAGCAGTACCAACGGCTTTCAGTTGAAAGGTAGACAAAGCAAGAACTTTTCACTTTGGTGAATGAAACAACATTTACATTTAATCCACAGTCAAAGCATTTAGCATGAAGGGTGTCGTATATTAGGGAGAAATTGAATGATATGCCTAGATCCTCGTATTAGAATGAATGAACATATGATGCGACGTGATTCGACACGCCCAAGTTTCGTCTGACTACGACATCGCGTAGCTTTACGTAAAGCAGGCGCTCCGGTTTCCTGGCGGAGAAGATGGCGGCTCCTGGACCGGGGGAGTATTTTAGCGTCGGGAGCCATGTCTCTTGCCTCACCTGCTTGGGCCAACGTCTGCAAGGAGAGGTGGTCGCATTTGACTACCAGTCCAAGATGTTAACTTTGAGTATCCTTTGTTTGTTTCGGGGCACGGATGACTCGCTGGCCTCCCTGGCTGCAAGGGCCTGTAGGGTAACCGAAAATATGTCAAATAGTGATCCGCGCAGGCGTAATTGGTGGTAGCCGAGTTGCTTAGCTTTGTACGTTAAAAATATTTTAATTGACCGGTTTTTAGATATTTACCTATCCTTCATCTGTTGTAGATATGGTTGATGTTGCCGGGGCTATTCCAGTGGTTCACGTTTGTTACTACGAAGTGCATGTGTTTTGATTCCACACATTGTATTGCCAGTCCTCAACATGGATCACTATCTGGCAACGAATTCTAGTAAGGCATCATGGCTGTGTGGTCTCCACAAGCACAATCCGTTGCTAGTTAGCCAGCTAACTGACATGTAACGCATCTAGCGTTGGCAGAGCCATAGCGACTCGTTTCACGCATTTTGCGTTTCGTTACTTGAAAGTGTAATGGATTATTTTAAAAAAGCGAAATATGAATGACTATTGAATACCCTTCCCCACTATCAGTCATATTGCTGTTAGCTTAGCTAGTATGCTAAGCTTCGCTAGCTGCTATGGCCAGTCAACCCCATACCGCCGCTAACACCTCGTTTAACTGTATTAGCTTCACCAGCGTGTCAGCTTCGATTTTTCCTATCTTTCGTCCGAATCGGTTGATATTGTTCTTATTGGGTAACGGTTAGGTGAATTATACTACAACCCCGTTTCTTTTAAACATGTCGGTTAGAGGTTGTTTGAACAGAAGCATCATGAGTACGATTCCATTACACCTAGCTAGCTGGTGAGCCATTGACTGACAGTGTGTCTACACCCATTGATGGGTGTGTGTTATGAACCTCAGCAAGGTGACATGCTGGGTCCCATTATTACCTACGATTTTAGCAAAGAAATGTAACGTCTAACTGGCCTAGCCGCAGGGGAAGAAAATCTAGCAGTTACAAGTATAGTGGCCTATTGATGGCTGGCAAAATTGTCCGTTTGCTTGAAAATTCTGACAGTTACGTTTTCCTATTGAAGGAAGGTAGGCCTTTGAGGTAACGTTACAGTTGAATGTGTATTCAATATAGTCCTCTGAGTCAGGCACTAGGTAAGCCATAGCTGAATATTTTCATGAAGCTTTCGTTTGTAGGGCTTAGTCATTTGGTACACTGCCCAAAATCTGAGCTAGATCAGGAAGTTTTGTACTTTGCAACAACGGTTTCATTTTCTCAGAAAATGTAGGTCCTGTAATGTCAGGTCACACTGTCACTGTTGTGAATGAAGTGTTCTTGTACCTTGTTTGTATTTTTAATATAATTCAACCAACAAAAATGAGAAAGCGGTCGTCCAATATGCCAGCAAAATAACTGGTGTTAATCCAAAATCAGTGACAAGCCTGTATACAACATCCAAGCAACAAAATCAGACACATAATGGATGACAGCAGTCACTCTGCATGGGTGCCTATGTTGGTACCCCAGGAGACGGGAGGCGCCTATAGCAGCACAATATACGCACTAAGCATTTTGGCTACTGTTTTATTCCAGCTGCACTTAGGCTCTATGACAAGTGTTTGAGAGATTAATGCTGTTTTATGTACCTAATGCTCTTTAGCTGTAAACTGAGTGGGAGGATTCTCTTTGGTTCATAACCTTTCAGGGTTTTTTTTTTAAGTATTTTTATTTTTCTGTCCGTGTGTAAGTTTTTGTATTTTAAAAATGTTTTAAATGTTGATGCTGCTGTCACCCCAATTTCCCTCCTAGGGATAACAAAGAAGACTTGACTTTAAAAGATCAAGGCCTTGGCTAACCTCATCATATCAGTTACTTCATTAAATCAGTCAAGATTTTATGAAATGAGTGCTTTGGTAATCTTTGTGTAATAGTTATGTGAACAGGCTGAGTATTTGGTGGGGTGGGGACAGTCGGTCGCGAAGTTGAAACGGCTTCCAGTGTAATCATTAACCACTAGTAATTCTAAGCCCAGAGTACAAAAAGACAATTGAGTGGGCTTTGTTGGTCTTTTTCAACAGTGAAAGCCATTCAGAACTGCTCTCCTGCCTGTTAAACACTAGCAAAAGAAACTGAACACAGTCACATGGACTGATGGCTTTGTTGTGCCTGACTGTCATGTATATCTAAATATATATATATAAGCCATATAAAATTACTTTTGGGACACTGTTCTATGGCTTCATGGATCTATTCATACATGGTTACTATAGGTGGCAGCATTGCCCTGATAGCTGTTGCAGCATGCTGTGACTGGCACTACTTCTCACTGTCAGCATTGCCAGTCAGGCTGTGTTCTCTGCATCAGGCTACTCTGTGCAGTCTAAATGATCAGGTTCAGGTTGATCATGTTTTTTTTTTTAATGCCATTTTGTGCTATGATACAATGTTAAGTTTGCCTTGACTTGAGTTCCTCCAAAGAATGTGCTTCCTCCAGCGGAAAGCCAAACCTCAATGACGTCATCCTGATCAACTTAGCCTATGTTTCTGAAGTGGACATAATAAATGACCGCACTGAGACTCCGCCTCCACTAGCATCACTGAATGTTAGCAAGGTAAGTCCTTCATCGGTTGTCTCTCTCTCCTTTACATGTATCAGTGGTTTGCATCTCTGTTGATGAGTCTTCTAGGAATGCGATTTTGATTAATTTCAGTGGCAGAAAAATGTGAAGTTATCTGAGTAGTATTGAAATTGAAAACACATTGTTGAAAACATGCAACCTGGAATGGGTGATGATATTTTACCTTAATTACCTAAATTTAAGAAATTAGAAGTCAAGAATAATAATTCTGTCAATGCTTTACCAAAACATTATAGAAAACGATATTAATAGGTTAAGAAGTGCAAAAAGCAAATGAATATAACACTTATTGCAAAGCTATACATATTTGATGTAAAGAGAGCCACATCTTTTGAAAAACTTCCACAGCTTGCCAATCGAGCACGGACGGAAAAGGAGGACAAGCTGTCCCAAGCCTATGCAATCAGTGCTGGGGTTTCTGTGGAGGGCCAGCAGCTATTCCAGACGATTCACAAAACGTAAGCACTCCATCCAGTTGTTCATTCAGAGATGCACAGCAGGGCCTGTGGGCTTGACAGATCAAGGGCCGACCCAAAACTAAATGTTCAGCAGTCGAGATCAGAAGCATTTCATTCTTAAAAACAATCGTGCATCTGTAAAAGCACACCAATACCAATTTTTTCAGAATCAATACGAGTACCGAGTACTTAAGGAGAGTGGCCAATCCAAGTACTACTTAAGAGTCATTCATGCTGCCTAATATTGACCTATTATAAAACAATTACAGGAACAATTGCATCTTGTATTTATTCATTTGGTCAAATTATGCACTGACCATTATATAACAATCCTCAATCAAATAAAATTGGGCTACATAAACTGGGCTAAAGGATATAGTTTCTTGAATGTGAGCAGGAAATTTGTGTTCACAAACGGCAGCATTTTCATGTTAGTTTGCTTCAGTTTCAAGTCAGCCTGAAAGACAAATGGTCAAATCTTTCAAAACAAACCCCTTATTCACAAATGTGCTGCAGAGTTTGAGTGATAAAAAGTACCACAGTGAAAATATCTGTGAAGATATATTTAAGGGGAATCTGTGGTGAATGAAAATGCAATTTTTTTTTTTGCAAAAACTCTTATTCACAGTATATAATTAAAACAAAATCACAGTTTTTCCCCCCAAAAGTGACAGTGACAAATTTGACTCATTTTCAAGGCAGAATTCCCTCTCTTGTGGTATTACTTTGTCTCTCTGGCTGGATTGATGCAGCTGCTTCGCCTCGCCTCTCCTCCACTCTCAACACTGCCAGAGACACCTAAGCCTGTTACAGCTGGCAGTTTGCTTTACTGAGCTCAAAGAATCACCACACTGCAAACCTCTTTCTTCCCGCCAGAAAAGTATTTTATTGCGCCAAAGCTTATGTCAAAAGTATTTAAAGTATCTGTATCCGGACAGCTTAATTTACTGGTCCAAGTGCAGCTATTCGGAAGCTGGATTGACACCGATCCTGATACTACAGATACTATCGGAGCAGCTCTACTGTTCTAGCAAATTATCTCTGTTGGCAGCAGGGTGCAAAAACAGTCCCATCTTGTTTTGGGGTAAACCATGTGATGTACATAATCTGTAAGCACCAGCCGTGATGCGTGTGGCTTTGCAGTGGAAACTAGGCTATTGATTCACAGGGCCGAGAGGTTTAACACTCCCACCGGAAAATCACAATTTTTTGAGTCAAAGTTAATGCTTTTACACACTAAAATTCTTCCGTCAGGCAGCAGGTTTTGGCTTACTAGAAGTGATTCCAGTCTGTCTGGAGGGGGGCACAATGTAAAGGGATGAGGACATCCAAACTCCCTTTACAAGCATCCACTGTAACCACTTCGTTATGGTTGACTTCACTGCTAGAAGTATCAGTCTAATCCATTATTTTTACGGAGCAATGCAGATTTAGACCTTTGGTTTGGGGGGGCAAGGGTTTGGTTTAGTTGGCACATGTGTTTGAAAAATAATATGCTCTCTATTAGAGATCTAAAAGCTTTCAATGTATGAAAAAATGCAGAAAGCCCCTTCACTTTACGTTCAATTCTGACATGTTAGAGGTGTCTCATGGTATCAGATTTTAGCAGTGACAAAAGTCTCAGATATCTGATGCCCTATTTCAGCCGGGTATCAGACTGATATCGGACACCAGTATGGGCGCGTCCCTATTTTTTTTGGGTCGGATGCAATTTCAACAAATGGTCATGCCATGATTTAATTAATTTTACTTCTTTTTTTAAGATAATTTTTGAGAGAGGCGTTCTACCCTTCATCACTACTTTTTCACATAGTATAGTCAGAGATTTCAAGGTCATGTAAAACCTAGAAAAGTTATAGCATTTGACCATTGTGTTTTCTAGGCCTGGAGAAGTTATGGAAGATAACATCCATCCAAAGAATTTTGGAAATGGCATTGGATATTTTGTTGTTGTTTTTGCCCAACAAAGCAATTGATCTGTGTAAAGCCTGACTATTGTTAGATCTAGTTTGATACTGAGGAAGTAATACCCCATATCACAAATGCCCTGATTGCTTAAGTCACAAATGATACCAATAATCAGCTATTCAACATAACATTTGACATAGAAACAGTCAGATGATATTGGAAATTGTTCTCTGTCATGCAATAGTCATAGAGAAGTCATGGAAATTGTTTGGCAGAAATGTGTCAGAATCCTGCACAGTGAAGAAAATGTAGAGAAGAGAGAAATATGAGGAAACCAGTATGAGAAGTCTCAAATCCATCCAGTCACGTTAAGTTGTTGGGTTCACAATGAAACCCTCCTGTCTACTCAACTGCAGATAAAATCATGCCAACTTATTTTCTTTGCAGCATCAAAGACTGTAAATGGCAGGAGAAGAACATAATTGTGATGGACGACGTTGTAATCTCGCCGCCTTACCAGGTTGAGAACTGCAAAGGCAAAGAGGGAAGCGCTTTAAGTCATGTACGCAAAATAGTAAGTACCCTGGTTTCTACTCCTACCTCATACATTTCTCTGTCCCTCCACCACGGTACGGTTATGTGGGACATTCTGTTGTCATGGCGATGTCTGTGTCTGTCTGTGTGTAGACACATTTTTGTGAACACTAACTCAGGAACAATACATAATAGAAACCTCATACTTAAATCACAGGTACCCTCTGTAGAGTAGATAATTGGATATAGATTTTGGAGCACCTTGCTGCAAAAAATTTGCATATTAATATGGAAAAACTGATTTTCTTGAAACTGCTATAACTATAATAATGCAATGTTCATATTAATACCGCCCATGTGTTATGCAAAGACAAGTATGTTGACTTAGAAGTAAATGATAATTAATGCATGAAGTATCCTAATGACCTCATTAACATACCTTGTTATGTGTGATAAATCATTCTGTGAAAGTGGCACCTATGGGTGTTATTTTTCCAGTTAATTCATAAATTTTGTTTTACCCCTGCAGGTTGAGAAACATTTTAGAGACGTGGAAAGTCAGAAGTCCATGCAACGTACACAAGCACAGCAAACACAGAAGGACTCCACTTTATCTTCTTGAGTTGGCAGTGTGGGTCGGCCAGGGAAGGCGACGCGGGCAGTTTTGTTCCCACTGCCAGACTAGGTCGGCATTCCTTGCCCTCAGTCTGAGACCACGAGGAGGAGCGCTGAGGGCCCTGGGTCCGGAAGATCAAAATACCATTAAATGAAAAAGACAAAAAAGAAAGAGGAAAGATTAAATCTTAAATTAGACTTTATAAAGAATAATTTAAACATGAACCATAAAGCAACCATAGTTTCCTTAACTAACTTGTCTCATTCTGCCCCCACTCCTCCCCTCCTATATGTCCCTAAAGCCTTTTCTTTTCCGCCCTCCTTCCTTTGCCTTCAATTCCATTTCTTCAAAAAGAGAAAACTAGAGCAGTCAGAAAGGCTTGTTAGCTTTATTTTCTGTCATTGTTTCCTTTTTGCTGTATCCATGTTCTACAAGTGTCTGTATTTTCTGTATTTTAAACAAAATGTGACTTGAAACGCCACACTTTAAAAGGACATTTTCTAAAATAAAAGTAACAAAAATTCTGACTGTAATACTGTAATTTTAACAACTTTTTGAAGGGCTCACGAAGAATGATTTAATGCAACAGTTTATGCAATCGTTTGGTTTTGAGTGTTGAATCCTAATGATATTTAGATTGCCTAGGAATTACTAATGGATCAATATTTACAATATATGGTAATTATTTTAGGGAGCAGTCATGGAAAAAATATGATCCTTTGTGTTAGGCTTGTTTCATTGGCAATTTTGTGGTTTGCTTGCTTGCAAACTGTAGCTGGTAAAGCCTCTTACAGTGATCAACATTCAACTGTAATCAGTGTGGCCAGTGCTACATTGTCTGTTTTTGTGAAGATCAGGTTTTTGTGGGCAATACTAACCTTTCTTTTTAAGGTTTGTCAGGTAGGCTTATTGTGACGCATAGCTTTAATTACAGGGAACTCAACCCAACAGTGCCTTGATTAGTTCAACAAATCAATTAATTATTTAAATGCCCAAAGCCTCTGGTTTCTTGAAAGCTACTTGACAACATTTACTGCTGCCCTCTAGGCTACAAAGAGTACTTGACAGTAAATAAGCGAAGTTACATCTTTATTAATATTTGGTGGTAGTATTCATGTTTACAAAGCCGTGTGGTAAGTTATGCAGCTGGACTGAACTGAAAAATACTTCCAGAAGAGCACAGATTTCTAGACTTGGGTGGAGATATACAGCTGAATTTCAGGTAGGCGTGTAATTTGGTTTATTAATGCACCTGTTTTGGGTAAACATCCTGTGGTTTTACATGATGGATTCGCCTTTCATGGTGTGCTGTAGTCTATCAGAATTTAAATTGTATTATGGTATGAATTAATTATGAGTATATAAGGATTTAACATTCAGATTTATTTTTGAGGTCAAAGTCATCACACTCTATCGGGATAGGCTGTGACATCATGTTACTATTCTAAGACCAGTGAGGAGAAATTTATGTCATTTTTGCCATCATGGGTAATAAGCTGATTTCCTCAGTACCTCAAAAATAGTGTCACGACGAGTTCCAGATGTCTTCGGATGATGAGTCCGCATAAGCTTGTATGATGTGATGGGATACCAGGAAAGAAGTCGCTGATCTCATGAATAATCAGTTTTATGTATCTATATCATGCAGTAGCAGATGCAAATCCGTATTTTGGGAGGGGGTCCAAAACGGACCAGGTTTGTCCCCCAGATATGGTTATGTTTTGTGATTATCTGTTTAAGCCCATAATCCCTCTCTAATCAGGAATATTCAATGTCCACTCAGAGCATTTTCTGAATCCACATGAACAGTATTGCCTTGAAACAGGTGCTGTCGGTTTCTGCGTATATTGGTCTGGGGGGGGGAAATGAATAATAGCCTTTGGATTCAACTTGTACACAATAGGTTAGCCATGGTGCACCACCATGCCTTCTGTCAGGAGTGAACGGACTTTGACCTGAACAGAGAATGCCTTCCAGCTCCTACACAATGGTTGGTGTGATGGCTCTCCTGCCTCTTCTCTTCAACACGGTGTTGGGCGCCAAGCTGTGTCCCAACCACTGCCTGTGCTACGAGTCCTCTGACCTGGTGGACTGTCAGTCTCGTGAGCTGACCCACATCCCTCATGGAATTCCCCATGGCACCTGGCTGCTGGACCTGAGTGGGAACAAGCTGCCAGAGGTACGCAGCGGATCCTTTACTGGGCTTTGGTCACTCAGGATCCTCCTGCTCACTAACAACAGCATCCAGACTCTGCAGCCACAGGTACAAAAATAGGAACTGCATCTTTCATGGTATTTCCCTCCCTGTGTGTGTCTGGTAGTGTGCATTCAATATTACGCTACTTCAAGGCAACTCTGTGTTCATGGTTATGCATGTCTGTCATTTCTGACCTGAAAAGAGCAACTAATAATTGATATTTCTGCATTTTGCAAATGATCTCAAAGTTTGTATCATTGTGTTAACAAAATAATTTCAGTCACTGTCATCACTACAATTTCTGGAGAGGCTGGACCTGAGTTTTAACCGGCTGCGCTGGCTCCCTCAGGACTTCTCTCAAAGCCTGTCCTCCCTCCTGGAGCTCCGGCTAGACCACAACCTGCTACAGCAGCTGGACTCCCCTTCGCTGAACCATTTTGAAAACCTCAAGAAACTGGACCTCAGTTACAACCACATCTGGGAGATGGAGGTCAGGGTTCTCAGTAGCCTCTCTCGCCTGAACCTCCTCAACCTGGAGGGGAACAAGCTGAATGTGCTCAAGGATGGCCTGCTGACCAGGCAGCAAAGCCTAGAGGTGCTGCTTCTCAGCCACAACAACATCTCTCTGATCGAGTCTGGGGCTCTGTCTCCTTTACGGAGCCTGATTCTGCTGGGTCTCCAGGGAAACCAGCTGGAGCACCTCAAGTTCAAGACCTTCCTGAACCTCCACACCATCAGCACCCACCTTCAGATGTCCTTCAACCCCTGGATCTGTGACTGTGAGCTGCAACGTGTCTTCAGCAAGATCCAGCATGTTCGACACCTGCAGGTGGAGGACTATAAGGACATCATCTGTCACGCCCCTGCACAGCAGGCCGGGGCCTCCCTGGCCTCGATGGACAGCCAGCTGTGTATGGCTGAGACGGCCTCAGTGCTAGTCATCACCATAACTGTCATGCTTGCTGTGTTTGGTGCGCTGGTCAAGGCGGAACGCAACCGTAAGAACAAGCAAACTGTAAGTGATACTGATTCACAAGAAAAATGATGTATTTTATTTATTGTTTTGTGACTGGGGTGTGGCATGTTACTGGAGACTGGTCTGTAAATAGATTGTGGCATGCCACACACCCCCTATAACTTCAATATATCAAGTTCCAGTTTAATCAGTCATTAGAGACCATGGTCTGTAGAGTGGACTTGGATCCTTGCTTACCATCTGTGGACCTTCTGTAAAGCTTTTGTTTTGTTTACCTCATGACAGTGGGAGCCACTATGATACTATTGGTGTTAGTGTTAAGTTTAACAATATGACACACATTCTGTCTTTTTCACAAGTTGGTCTTACCAGTGTTGTCTGAAATAACCAACAATTTAAATTTCCCTTGCCTTTTTACACTTATCCTCCAGAATACATGTAGCCATGAAAAGGGCAACACCATGTCTAAACTTAAAACTTATAACTTTTGAAGTCCCTAGTGATATGCATAGCCTTCTAATTAATTGTATATTCCCCCCCCCCCCCCCCCCCCATCTTAATTTGTGCCACTTTATTGTTGTCGGCACTATAAGATAAATATGACAAAGGGGGAAATAGCAAAGCTCAGAAATGGCTCAGGGGATAAGTGCCTGGCTGCAGCATCAGCACCTGTGAGTCAGATTGGAGGTTAGATCCCTCATGAGGGACAAAATGTTATTTCTAAAACCATGTGGTAGGAAACCATTTTGCAATTCACCTAAAATCGCCCTTGCTGACAGAGCACACATACTTGCTGCTATATTGCTGCTCTGAAGAAATGCATAACTAATGATGAAATATACACTACATTTATGCTGACTCCTTGGCAGTTATGTAGGCATGCGCAATATGTATGGATGTACTATACATAGACAGTTATTATAAAAAGAAAAAATAGTAACACTGCTTAAAGAGAAAGCACAAATTAACAGCTCAAATAAATGTATCTATTTGTAGGCATGTGGTGGCTAGTAATGGCTAGTCAATGTGGCAAAACTCTCCCAATATTTTTTAAATCCTCATCACCAGTTGGTTGACAGCCGTGGCTTTCTCTCTTCTAACCGCCTCCTTAGATGTCTGGAGAATTGGTTAGGATGCAGTCTCTGGGCTTTTTACTAGTACTACCTCTTCAGCTATTAGAGCTGGACCTCACACTGCCACAGATTAATGTAACATGCTAACCTACACTATAACATGCTATGACACACTATTATTTTCTATTTACTGACTGAGACATTACAATAGTGATGTTATTTGTCACAGCATCATGGATGCCTCATTACTATGATATGAATTCTGATAGTAGCTGAGCATTTTGCAATGCTTGTAGGTACTCTATTAATAGCAGTGAAAAAACAAATTAATGTTTTCAACTAGCATTCTAAACTACTCCAATGTGCTTTGCACATGTATATAAAGCTGACAGTGTTTATGTTTCAAGGTAGTTCAATGAGATTAACAGACGCTTGTCATGTACAAATTTACAGTTTTGAATCTTATACCCACTGAAACATCATGTTGTTCCTTTTGTCAGTAGTGTGAACAAGTGTATAAATAATTCAGGGCTGCCAACTCTCACACACTGAGCCTGAGGAAGTTGCAGATGGACTAGGTTTCCCGCTGGGTCATCCAAAAGGAAATGTAGGACCAAATTGATTTGTCTCCTTTCATAGCAAATTACCACTGAAAACTCTCTCCACCTTCAACTCCAGAACACTGACATTGACATTTGTCCAGGGATACATGAAATATTTGATAGGCTCTTTGACAAATTCCAAACGGAGTCAAAATATCACATCTGCACATCTTTTCCATACACCAGAGAGCTTGTTTGTAACAGTATGATGTAAATGATCATGGTTATTGTGCTTGCATAACTTACTGCTGAGTAGAGGACAGTGTTGACAGATGTGGTCACTTGGCCTGCTGGTGTAAATCCAACCTAAGTCAATGGAGCATCCAGTGTTTTATCATGGGCAACACTGCTATTTCACTTTAAGGAAAGTTAAGATGGTCATATCAAAATAAACATATCTTTCATATCAAAACCATCAAAAAACATATCTCATATCAAATTTATTTAAACAGTATTCTGTGCTCTAGTCAGTGAAACTGAATAATTTGATTTAAATTGAGCATATCAATTCAAACATGGACGATAATCTTTATCATTCTGTACACTATTCTATGAACAGAATGAAGTTATTGCAAAATGTGAACAGTATGTACACAGCAGTTACAAAAGCTGAGCTTATTTATTAAGTTAAATGAAAACCTACATTCATAGGAATGTACAAGTTAAACAAAAGCAAAATAACATACAAAAAAGTGTTAAATACAAAATGGTCATAACTGTAGCCATCCTATTTCATAGGTAATACCACATAACATGAATTTCAAGTTTCCCTTTATTTCTTCCCAGCACACATTGTAAAATCTTTAACCATATATTGTAAAACATTATCAAATCGCAATAACATTTTTGAACCCAAGTTATTTTTCCTTGTAGACATTATCCCAATACAGTGTCAGGTTTCAGAGCGTAACATTACAACAGAGACAAAATGTAAACATGATTCTAAATAAATTATTGAAACCGCAAAAACGGAAGCTCATGTTTATTTTCTTTGCAAAAGCAATGTTGAACACTGGTAGACAATGACAATCGACATGGCTTACAATGTGCCGGCATCCAACCGTCTCGGCTTGGGAGTTTTTGGGTCCTGAGAGGCGACTGAGCGACTGTAGCGCGAGTACAAAGTCAGGCCTGCAGTCTCATCCCGCACTGACGCTTCAGTCTGTCAAGCTGTCCGTGAGAGCCGGAGCGTTCAGCCGTCGGTAGCCAGGATCAGCACGGCGCCGAAGATGCCCACGTTATGTCCGATCAGTTTCATCTGGTTCCAGAACTCCACCCTGCGAGTGTTGTGCCAGTAGCCCACGTTGCCGTCGATGAAGAGGACCACGAGAGGCAGGACCGTGGCCAGGATCTGGGCGGCCAGGCGGATGTAGCAGCCGGACAGGAAGGCCAGGGCCAGCACCCCGAACAGCACGACCAGCAGCATCAAAGTGATCTCTCCCCCGGGGATGTGGTTCAGGTAAGCCAGCCTGTCCTCCTTGCTGTGCTGCAGGGAGTACACCTGGTGGCGGGACAGTGGCACTGCGTTAATTAAATGCCATGCACTGAAAAACAGGCTTTTGTTTGTACATTATGTTTTAACATATCATCAACCATCTGTTTGGATCGCTATATATAAAAAGTATTCGAGATAAAACTCTGCTTCAGTTCTTCGTCTAACTGCAGCCTCTCTACACAGACATAAATGTAATTCACTTCAAAGTGCATGAGAGCATATTCTCCTCTATGTAAATGATTATCTGCTGCCCTGGTTTGTGTTAATTGATTCCAAGTAGGTCTTTTCCTTCACGTATGGAGGACAGGGAGACACATACACACAGCACAACTCTATCTAGGTCAGACACTGTGAATCCTGGGTGATGTTTAGCCAGTATAACCTTTAACTTAGCTTTTTTTTTTAGGACCAAAACTCCTTTTTCTAGTTCTTTTTTCAGTTATCGTCAATGCTTGTCGGTGATAGTGTGGTAAATAAAAACGTGTATTGTCCCAGGCAGTTTCTCTGTACCATTATGTACTTACTGACAATTTAGATAAGGGCTTCTGCTTAGTCAGTTATAAGAATGTCACCTGCTTTACCCTGACAATTACTATGCTTGCTCTGTGTTTGTGCTGTTTTCTATGCATATGTCTCTCTCAGTTTATAAAGTGTCAGGATATTGTGATAAACCCTTCCAAATAAAATGATGTCTATACTTGTGATGGGTCTTACCATGCAGATCAGGTAGACCCCCAGGAAAACTTGTCCAGTAGACTGCAGGGACCTGGTGCGAGGTTTCTGTCGGTACACCTCCCCTGCCCCGCTGGCTAGAACCAGGAAGCCTCCGATAATGGCCAGCGCTCTGGAATACATTCGCACCTGCAGGGCAATAAGATTCAGTCAATAAAGATCATAGGCAAATTTCTCCCACAATACCAACCCCAGAGAAACGATACAGTTATGTAAATGGATATTCATACCATCCCAAGAAAGGCTCACATTGCTGGCGACAATGTTGTTTAATGCTGAGATAGCCTAATGTATTTTGTGGACATTTCTGTAAACAGTGTGATGAATATTTCCTTCATGACATCAGCTAAGCGTACGCTTTAAAAGCCTGCAGAGGGATCATCCTCAGTGAAGAGCGGTGAGAAACAACACTGTTCAATCAGAGTAACAGCCAGACAGAGGAAAGCCTATGCTATCATAAATTACATTTTAGGAAATAGTGTGGTGGTAATGAGTGATGCTCCATACTCAGGACAATCACACCAGACAGATCGACATTAGTCTTGGTTCAGGGTGGGCTGACTGATTATTGAACACCACACTCACCTTCAGCCAGTCTCCATAATGCACCTGTTCCCCGACGTAAGATGCATACGTGCTGATGGCCAGCTGTATGGCAGCGGCCGTGGAAAACCACCTCCTCTTCACCCCAAACGACATGAAGCTGGCACACAGCACCGCGGCCCCCATGTCCACATACAGGTAGGGCACCGGGATGTCTGGCTTCCTGGAGAGGAAAGGGAATCAAAGGGCTTTAAAACAAACTCTGTGGTTTGTTTGCGCAACCTAAAATGACTTTAGGTTGACTCCCTTTAAAGGACTCGCCCTTAACTGTCAGGAAAACACAGTGATGTTGTCGGTGCCTTACGCAGGTACAAGGGAGGTTTGTACACTTCTTTCTCTGAAGACATCGATTTTCGATAGCCATTACCACATAAGCTAAAATATAATTCAGAGGGTTGTGGTGACCACAGGATGCCCAGCCCACCGCACTGAAATAATATGTATTCAAAAGATAAAAGGGCCAATTAAGGACTGAGGCAAGTTTCGGCTAGTTCTACCAGGTAAATTACAGACGGGCTGTACGACTCTAAATTACAGACCATGCATTACACACCCACTTAACTTAAACAACTCCATATGCGCCATACGGCTGCAGCCATCTGGGGAGGTTTTGTCTAATTGCTGAAATATGACACTTTACTATTAGCTAGCTAACGTTAGCAGTTATATGTTCAAGTCCAAAGCTATGGAAAGGTTGGAATGCAATAACAATTGTGTCTAGCTCTAAACTGTTTCGATGACGATCTGTTTCGTGAATATTATATTAGGGCATAGCTGTCTTGGATCCGTTTCCAACTTCGGCTAACATCTCATTCAATGCTACGTCGCAAGTTAGCAAATAACGCTAGGTGGAGTCGCTGTTATCTTTTTCAAACTGCTCTCTTCATACAGACATTAACGTTACGCTTTTACCTTTTTGCGTCCGCTCGTTCGGCAAAGAGCATCAACATACTAAAGCAGTTCCAAAATCCAAACCGGGTCAAAATAAATGCCCCAAATTGACACAGTAGCCTCAGCACTTGCTTTCTACTAGGCGCTGCCATGGTTGTTGTCTGTCGTTCAACCAACAGCACTGCGGAGAGTCCATCACTTTCCGGACAAAACCCTATCAAGTGTCGAAGTAAAAGCTAACTATGGTTCAACGGTTCGTATCTCCAGAAGAAACAAGGCACCTTAACCCAAACGTTCTTTCTGGAGCTTTTATTTTGAAAAAAGGATCAGTTTCCGGCACAAATGCGTCTTCCTATTGGCTGACAGATTCAACGGTCTCGCCTCCCTCAAGCAAGAGAAGGGGAGGAAGATGCAATAGCACCATCTACTGGACAAGGTGGCTCATCACAGCAGGACGAATCATCATCAGCCAAATGCTGGGAAGTTGTGGCTGTGGCTTTATTTCCCAGCAGGTAACCAAGCAGAGGCTCAGAGGTCCTATTCTATTCTAAAAATCTGCTTTGGCAGATAAAATAGTTGAAGTGGCTGGTGAATTTGGAAGTTTACCAGCAAAGTTTGGGTGTTGCAAAAAGTAAGTTTCCTGCCTTGCCTAGCAGCATTTCCATGCCCAGTTTTTGTAAAATGTAACAAGAGACACAAAAAATAAGTTTAGAGACAAAATACAGAGGGAAGGGAAGGGAAGGGAAGAAAGTTGGAAGTGAGAGGAATGGCTGCCAGAAGCTTCTGTCCACGGCAGGCAGAGAGCGACAGTGGAAGACTCCAGATACCTGCTAAGCTTAATCCTTACTTTCATTATCTCATCATATCTACAGTAGACCTACACTCACTTACAATCAATGCAGAGATTCTGACTCACCCATAGCAGTAAAACCTGGTGAAAGCATGATCTAATAATTTAGTTGAGTTCAGTATTTTTTTCAAAGACAAACACATAAAAATGATAAACATTTTAACATAAATTGTTACATGTGAAATTAAAAAAGCAAATACAGATTGAAAAAGTCTTTTTCGAAGGTGTTCAGTAGCATTCCATGTTTTATTAATCAGCTGATTGTAGTGATTCTGTCTGTTCTGTATATGTTGCTCAGCCCTCACTGGGAGTTTCTCTGCTCTTAATCCACAGTGACGTGTTTTCAGGTTAATCTTGAGTGGATGAGACTAACCCAGATCCTGAAAATGGCTTACAGTGAAATAAGTTGCGCTGAAGGTTTAGCTGGGGATCAGTAGCTTGTCGTGTCTCAGGTGAAATGTCAGTTAGAGGTGGGGAGCACAGAACAAAAACTAGAGTCAGAGGGCAGAAAAAAAATCATGAATGGCCTTTCATAAACAGACCGATGGGAAACTTAAATTTGAATGGAGAAAGTGCCATGCCACACATTGAGATCCCTTCAGCTACACTGATCATCACTTTCAAAGAAATTGTGAAGAAAACATTTTGGTGCTGAAGGACTCCAATGTCAGCTGGTTTCTTGGAAAAAAGCCTCAGACTGCGCTGGAAGAATCCCCCCCCCCCCCCCCCCCCCCCCCCCCCCCCCCCAACTCCTCCACACAGTAGGAAGTGGGACACAGTCTGACCTTGGTGGTAACAGACTGCCTCTGTGGTGCAATATTGCTAAACTGTAGCATACAGCTCTATGTAATTATTTAATACAGTTGTTAAAATGATTTACCCAATCCTTGTTGTAAATAGGAGTGAAGCACTGTCTGTATGCAGCCACAAATACAATGACACTACTGTCTAGCTAAAGCTAATCAATTTATTCACAACCACACAGTGTCGGTCCTGCATGTTAAATAGCTATCACGTACTGCGTGTCCACATTTTCTTGATTAGAATGACTTTGGAAGGCTTAGAGCAACTGATTGGATAGACTGGGAGATTATATAATCATCTCATTGATGCAGACTTGGACTCCTTCCCCTTGGCGGAAAGGCCGAGAAGAGTGAACGCAGCAGGATGAACCCTAGGAAAGGATCTATTTCACTAAAGCCACACATTTGCAAAGTCACAATCCTAAAATGCATGTAAAGCTGGCCAACAGTGTGAAAGTGTGTCAAGTATATTGCTGAGCTACTGATAACATATTGAAAATACATTGAAAAGTCAATGAGGAGGAGTGATGCAAAGATCAATGCAGTACCACCACAGCTTGTATGCTTTTGGGTATGTGTACATTTATTTGACCACACTTTACAACAAGGATAAATGCTAATAAAGTGTTGTAAAATTATTCTTATTCAGTGTCTAATGTGACTTCACCCTTGTAACACACTTTTGCCCCCATGTTGTCTGTAAAAGTGTCTGTGTACACTTCCCTTCCTGCTCAGATGAGTGTTCAGGGGTTATGGCTCCTGATTGTTTAATCTCATCACAGGGGATTGGTGACATCAGGGCCAATCCTGTGCCGGCCTCTCCCCAAAGCCAGCAGCAGGGATCAGCTGTGATGAAGAGCAGTGGGACAGCAGGGATCAGTCAGTGTGAAGAAGGGACCAAACCAGACGGAGGCAGACACTCGATGAGCTCTTAGGAGCTAATACATTTCTCAGATTATTGGGCATCCCACCATTCAACAGGTAAGGGTTGGTAGTTATTTGTCTATGCCGGCTTTACATTTATCTTGTCATAGACGTTTTTATTATTAGTTATTATTTATTTGTATTATTTATTAATTTGAAAGATCTGAATAGGGATGATAGAGGGATTTGAGAACCATGGAGAAACCATAAGGATAGGAGCCTTTGAAGAAAGAAAAAAGTGGCGATGCACTTTTTAGCCATTTGTTGTGGCATTTTTATATAGTTTTGCGCTTTGAATATTTTATCCTTCCCTGATCATCTTTTGAATCAAGGATCTTATTCTCCTCCTACAGCCAGGATGGCTCGGGATATGACAGATAAGGAAATCCTGAAAATGGAGCTGGATCAGTTGAAGAAGGAAGTTAGCACCCCTCGGACACCAGTGAGTGATTCATCTCTGTTTCTTCTATGAAGTTTTGTCTTTTCTTGTCATTACTTGTGGATAATCTTTGAAATAGTATCTTTTATTTTGAGTTCTTGAATGTATCTTGTAATAGAACAATGTGGAAAACAAACAGGAGAGATAAATGCTGAGTGAATTTGTAGCATGCAATTATGTCATCATGGTTTTAATTGACTTGGTTAGACAGGTTTCCAACTTGAATGTGAAAAAATGATTTGCTTAGTGAAGCTCACTCTTGTTGTCATCCTCTGAACCACAGGTGGCTGCAAACTGCACAGAGACGATTTCTTTTGTTGAGGGCTTGGCAGCAGATGATCCTCTGATCAAAGGCGTCTCAGATGAGAAGAACCCCTACAAGGGAGACAAGGGAGGCTGCATAGTAACATAGCACATAGACATCCAGGGGAAAAGTCACACTATTTCTTATGAGTCAGTTACATTGCTGTAATAATCCTGTCAATAGCTGTTGTGGAAAGAGAAAGAGAAAGTACAATATGAGAAAACGACGACAGGAGATGTGTAATGGTGAGAGAGTGAGCCCCATTCCCACTGGATTTGTTTGATTCTGGATCTGTTGATATGAACATGTATCTTTGTAATTAAACGCAAATAGCTGTACAAAGCTTTGACCTGGACTGGCTTTTGGTATTATTGATCTTATATCTGCATACATCAACACATCTCACTTTTATTATACTTTTATCTCATTTTGTTATACTGGTTAATGTTAAATAAGTTTAACTGCCATCTGTTCGGTGTTGGACATTTCTGTAAATCACAGAGTTTTGTGAGGACAAAGTCATGTGAGTCATGTACTGTATGTGCTACTTAGTGTAATTCATAATAGGATTTGTTTGGCAGAACGCCGTCGGCCACATTGGACTGTTGACATACAGCTGCTTCCTGTGTCAAAGTCTTTAAGCTTATTCCAACGGCTTCATCCCAGCTTCCATTTTGAGCTTTCCATCCAATTAGTCTCGTTTTCAGTCCTGGCATCATCAAATATATCATACACAGATCACTTGTTTATGATCTGCAACACTTTCTTATTGGCATGGACAG
>NW_027283453.1:0-27500 GCF_046629955.1 Centroberyx affinis | reverse complement strand
GATATAAAGACGCGAACAGATGCGATTCTGCGCCGGGCGAATGACGCGAAATTCACCTCAGTCGCGTATTCGCGTGAGTTCAAATTTTTCAACTTGAGCGGAAAATTCGCGTGACGCCGAGTCACGAAACCTGTCAGTGTTGAGATTGTCCCGACGTCCTGAGGTCCCGATGTCCTGAGGTCCCGATGTCCTGAGGTCCCGACGTCCTGAGGTCCCGACGTCCTGAGGTTCCGACGTCCTGAGGTCCCGACGTCCTGAGGTTCCGACGTCCTGAGGTTCCGACGTCCTGAGGTCCCGACATCCTGACATCCTGACATCCTGACCTCGAATCACAAAATGGAGGATAAGCTGATAGTAGCCGTCTGTATGACACAAGTCTCCTGGCACAGAGACCGTAAGAAAAAGGAGAGAGTTTGGAGAAAAGTCAGCGAGGAAGTTGGAAGTTCTGAAAATGTGTGTCTGTTACTTTGTTCCAGCTATCGGCTACTTTACTATGAACCAAGTTAGCACAACCGTTAGCACAGCTGGCTTTCCCGGCATAGTGTTACTTGAATATTCGCAGGTTGTTTACTCGTGTGAGTAAACACAAACGATCCTGCGGTCAAATTCACGCAAGTAACGCGAGGCGAAGATTCGCTTTGCGTTCGGTGTGAACGCTCCTTCAGTCTTTTTCTACTTTAGAACAGACTGAACAGTTCAGTGGATCAGCGTCTCTCTCCCCGCACCACTTCTGAAAACTCAGCCATTTTGTTTTGTAGCCATTTTGCTTTGTAGTTGGACGGCGGATAGTCTGCACTGCCTGCACCGACGAGCCAGCAGGCATCAGTCTGTCTGTCAGGACCCAAACCTGAGGCTGACCTGGAGTCGGCCTCCAGCAGTCAGGGCGGAGTCAGGGCGGAGTCAGGGCGGAGTCAGGGCGGAGTCAGGGAGGAGTCAGGGAGGAGTCAGGGCGGAGTCAGGGCGGAGTCAGGGCGGAGTCAGGGAGGAGTCAGGGAGGAGTCAGGGCGGAAACGGCGTAAAACGGCGTGGCCACGGCTCGTGTGCGGACGCGTCTCAGGAGTGGATCGTCTCGGTGAAGCAGAGAGAACCGTGGCCGTTTTGTCTTGAGGCGAAAAGATCCGATCCGGTCCACTTGGTCGGGGTGCGACCTCCGTTCGTCCGCCGGGGCCCCGCCCCCTCGGGGCCCCGCCCATCCGGGGAATCCTCGTCGACAATATTTGGCTGATAATCGGTTAATAATCTGTTAATAATGGGTTAATAATCGGTAATCGATTGCTGGCTAAGAGAGGAAAGTGGTTGTTTTAAAGAGTCTGGCTTCTTTTCAGTAAGAGCAGAAAGCTTTCTAAAGTTTTAGAGACAATGTGATGTGGACAGATGTTTTCATGAACCAACCAATCACAAGGAAGAAAAGGCGGGGCTTCATGTTTCACAGGCAGCTGGCAGGTTAGATCAAAGCGTTAAGTGGTACTTTATGGTAGTTTGACAGTCGAACATCAGTACCGCAGTAATATTTAGTACTGCTTTCTGGTTCCTGCTGCATATGGTCATATGGTCATATGGTCATATAATTTTTAATCATCAGCACAAAATGAGACTGTTTTTTTGTTAATATTAATGTTAGCTGGCTCCACCTCCTCCCTCAGGAACCTGGTGACCTGTCTGTCAGTGTCGATGGACGGGACGCTCCTCCTGTCAGGATCCCATGATGAGACGGTCCGGCTGTGGGACGTCCAGAGCAAGCAGACCGTCCGCTGCATCACCCATAAAGGTAAGCTCCGCCCCCACATCACCCGCCTCCGACCGCTCCGACACAAACCAAACGAATATCAACAAGCCGGTCTGTTGAAGCCTAACTCTGTCCTGACTCACATGATGTCCTAACTCTGTCCTGACTTACATGATGTCCTAACTCTGTCCTGACTCACATGATGTGAAGTGACGTGTTCTTCATCTGTTAGTTTACATTTACTGCTCAACTTGCTGAACTCCACATCACACCAACTAGTAAGTAACTAGTTGTAACGCACATGAGTAATACAATACTAATAATACAATACTTTATTGTCCCTCAAAGGGAAATTTGTTTTCACAGCTTTGCTGGCCTCACATAAATACATAGATACATAAGTACATAAATACATATAGCACACATAAAATTCAGCGTGGCAGTTTGTTCAGAGCCTCGATAGCAGAGGGGACAAAGCTCCTCTTAAAACGGCCGTTTCCAGGTCAGAGACCTGAACCTGAGACCTGATGGGAGGAGTGAGGAGAGTGGATTGGGGGGGGGGGGGGGTGTTAGTGCTCTGTGTGTTAGTGCTCTGTGTGTTAAGGCTCTGTGTGTTAAGGCTCTGTGTGTTAAGGCTCTGTGTGTTAGTGCTCTGTGTGTTAAGGCTCTGTGTGTTAAGGCTCTGTGTGTTAGTGCTCTGTGTGTTAGTGCTCTGTGTGTTAAGGCTCTGTGTGTTAGTGCTCTGTGTGTTAGTGCTCTATGTGTGTTAAGGCTCTGTGTGTTAGTGCTCTCTGTGTGTTAGTGCTCTCTGTGTGTTAAGGCTCTGTGTGTTAGTGCTCTGTGTGTTAAGGCTCTGTGTGTTAAGGCTCTGTGTGTTAGTGCTCTGTGTGTTAGTGCTCTGTGTGTTAAGGCTCTGTGTGTTAAGGCTCTGTGTGTTAGTGCTCTGTGTGTTAAGGCTCTGTGTGTTAAGGCTCTGTGTGTTAGTGCTCTGTGTGTTAAGGCTCTGTGTGTTAGGGCTCTGTGTGTTAAGGCTCTGTGTGTTAGTGCTCTCTGTGTGTTAAGGCTCTGTGTGTTAGTGCTCTCTGTGTGTTAAGGCTCTGTGTGTTAAGGCTCTGTGTGTTAGTGTTCTGTGTGTTAGTGTTCTGTGTGTTAAGGCTCTGTGTGTTAAGGCTCTGTGTGTTAGTGCTCTGTGTGTTAGTGCTCTGTGTGTTAGTGCTCTGTGTGTTAGTGCTCTGTGTGTTAAGGCTCTGTGTGTTAGTGCTCTCTGTGTGTTAGTGCTCTGTGTTAAGGCTCTGTGTGTTAAGGCTCTGTGTGTTAGTGCTCTGTGTGTTAGTGCTCTGTGTGTTAAGGCTCTGTGTGTTAGTGCTCTCTGTGTGTGTTAAGGCTCTGTGTGTTAGTGCTCTGTGTGTTAAGGCTCTGTGTGTTAGTGCTCTGTGTGTTAAGGCTCTGTGTGTTAGTGCTCTCTGTGTGTTAGTGCTCTGTGTGTTAGGGCTCTGTGTGTTAGTGCTCTCTGTGTGTTAGTGCTCTGTGTGTTAGGGCTCTGTGTGTTAGTGCTCTCTGTGTGTTAGTGCTCTGTGTGTTAGTGCTCTGTGTGTGTTAGAGCTCTCTGTGTTAAGGCTCTGTGTGTTAGTGCTCTCTGTGTGTTAGTGCTCTGTGTGTTAGGGCTCTGTGTGTTTTAGAGCTCTGTGTGTTAGTGCTCTGTGTGTTAAGGCTCTGTGTGTTAGTGCTCTGTGTGTGTTAGAGCTCTGTTTGTCAAGGCTCTGTGTGTTAGTGCTCTGTGTGTTAGTGCTCTCTGTGTGTTAGTGCTCTGTGTGTTAGGGCCCTGTGTGTTAGTGCTCTGTGTGTTTTAGAGCTCTGTGTGTTAGTGCTCTGTGTGTTAAGGCTCTGTGTGTTAGTGCTCTGTGTGTGTTAGAGCTCTGTTTGTCAAGGCTCTGTGTGTTAGTGCTCTCTGTGTGTTAGTGCTCTGTGTGTTAAGGCTCTGTGTGTTAGTGCTCTCTGTGTGTTAGTGCTCTCTGTGTGTTAGGGCTCTGTGTGTTAAGGCTCTGTGTGTTAGTGCTCTGTGTGTTAAGGCTCTGTGTGTTAAGGCTCTGTGTGTTAGTGCTCTGTGTGTTAGTGCTCTGTGTGTTAAGGCTCTGTGTGTTAGTGCTCTCTGTGTGTTAGTGCTCTCTGTGTGTTAGTGCTCTGTGTGTTAGGGCTCTGTGTGTTAGTGCTCTCTGTGTGTTAGTGCTCTGTGTGTTAGGGCTCTGTGTGTTAGTGCTCTCTGTGTGTTAGTGCTCTGTGTGTTAGGGCCCTGTGTGTTAGTGCTCTGTGTGTGTTAGAGCTCTGTGTGTTAAGGCTCTGTGTGTTAGTGCTCTCTGTGTGTTAGTGCTCTGTGTGTTAGGGCCCTGTGTGTTAGTGCTCTGTGTGTTAAGGCTCTGTGTGTTAGTGCTCTGTGTGTTAGTGCTCTGTGTGTTAGTGCTCTGTGTGTGTTAGAGCTCTGTGTGTTAAGGCTCTGTGTGTTATTGCTCTGTGTGTTAGTGCTCTCTGTGTGTTAGTGCTCTGTGTTAGAGCTCTGTGTGTTAAGGCTCTGTGTGTTATTGCTCTGTGTGTTAGTGCTCTCTGTGTGTTAGTGCTCTGTGTTAGTGCTCTCTGTGTGTTAGTGCTCTGTGTGTTAAGGCTCTGTGTGTTAGTGCTCTGTGTGTTAAGGCTCTGTGTGTTAGTGCTCTGTGTGTTAGTGCTCTGTGTGTTAAGGCTCTGTGTTAGGGCTCTGTGTGTTAAGGCTCTGTGTGTTAGGGCTCTGTGTGTTAAGGCTCTGTGTGTTAGGGCTCTCCGTGTTGAGGCTCTGTGTGTTAGGGCTCTCCGTGTTAAGGTTCTGTGTGTTAAGGCTCTGTGTGTTAAGGCTCTGTGTGTTAGTGCTCTGTGTTTTAAGGCTCTGTGTGTTAGTGCTCTGTGTGTTAAGGCTCTGTGTGTTAAGGCTCTGTGTGTTAGTGCTCTGTGTGTTAGTGCTCTGTGTGTTAGTGCTCTGTGTGTTAAGGCTCTGTGTGTTAGTGCTCTGTGTGTTAAGGCTCTGTGTGTTAAGGCTCTGTGTGTTAAGGCTCTGTGTGTTAAGGCTTCCAACAGATGGGAATCCCCAAATGAAAAATGTGAGAGAAGTTTTCATTCTCTAGTTGATTGACAGGTCTTGGTACAGGGAGTAATACTACAGAACACTGGCCCACACACCCTAAAAAATATTAAAATGGAAAGTAACTTGTACTTTGAGTAATTTATTAATCAGGTACTTTTTTACTTTTACTTTTTCTCAAATGGTAATTTTCACTTTTACTTGAGTCATTTTTTATAGGAGTAATTTTACTTTTACTTGAGTATAGATTTTCAGTACTCTACCCCCCCGCTGCACCAGCTGTTCTGCCTTTAGTCTCCGCTCCACCGCTCTCTGTTGTAGCTTGTTGCTAGCTAACTAGCCGGCAGGCTACAAGAGACTTCCACTGATCTTAGAACAGCTAAGACGGTTTTACCCCTCAGAGCGATTTTTCTGGCGGTAGAGACAACGATAAAACATTTTCAACCGATCAGACTAAAGTTCTCCAGAGAAGCGGTTGGAGAGTTCAGTTCACTGCAGTGAGGGAGCTGCTGCTGAGGAGCTGAAGACAGAAGTCCAGAGGAACAAAGACCAAAAGCCTCTAAACATGTCGGAAAGAAACGTGACGAACCGGTCGGGATCGGAGCGGCTGTTGGGATTAGCGGTGAGGCTCTTGAAGCTAGTTAACTCGCTACCTTTTGCTAGCATGATGCTAAGAAAATAGCATCATCTCTTGGCTAACCTGACGGCAAATGCGCTATAATCCTGTTTATAATTTGACCTGGAGGGAACAACATGTTTATCCCATGTTTATAATATGACCTGGAGGGAACAACATGAGTCTCCAGTATCCTGTTGAAACCCGTTCAGCCTCGGTGACGTTCAGGTGTTTCTCTCAACATGGGCTACAGAGACTTTACTCTTTGATCCACAGTAGATGTGGTGTGCAGAGTCTCCTGCTGGTAAAGAAATGATCAGCTTCACTTGGTGACCATTAGCACCGTTAGCTCTCATATAAACAAAGCACAATAATGTTATGAAAGTGCCGTAAAAGAGCATTATTATCTGCCATCTCCTCTCTCTTTTGCTGCAATTCATGAACCCAAATCCTTCGGCTGTCGTTATTTACTTTAGAGAGAGAGTAAAATAAAAGTCAGTAAAGTCTTCATGCTCCATTTTGTCTCTGAATATTCGGCGCTGATATCGCTGCAGTGTGAACGCTTGAGCAACAGCATGTCCTTATAGTTTATAGTTTATAGTTTATAGTTTATAGTTATCTTTATAGTTGTCTCTAGGTGTGAACGGGTCTTTAGATTCAGAGTGATAGTAACGGTTTGATTCTCATTCTTGTGCCTCGGGGCTCATTCTAGATTTTTTCATTTAATTTTTGACCCTTTTGATTCTTCTATCTGTCATGCTGCAGTTTAGAGATCTTAAAACTCAGTAATCATGGATATGGTTCTTTTCTACATCAGCTTATTCATCTTTGTGTTATATTTCTTCCTCTGGTTCCTCTGCAGTGCGACAGACTGTTTCCCTCTTCGGTTTCTTCTGGTTTCTCTCTGCCGGCTCGGGGCTTGATTTGTCTTCCTGGATTCTGTCCAAGTCGCTCTGGTTCCTTATTTTTTGATCCGGGGAGGATCAGGGCCGGCCCCGTCCCGGCCCTGTCCCGGCCCCGTCCCGGCCCTGTCCCGGCCCCGTCCCGGCCCCGTCCCGGCCCCGTCCCGGCCCCGTCCCGGCCCCGTCCCGGCCCGCTGTGATCGAGTCGTCGGAGTCTCCGGCCGCTCGCCGCTCGGCCGGTAAATCTCCACGGCTCTCCGCTCGCTCCCTGACCTCCGAGCCTCCGGCGCCGCTGATGTCGGCGTCTCTCTTCAAAGGGATTTCCTAATCATGAAGGCAATTAAAAAAACCTTTCCCGCCTCGCCCCCCCGCTCCTCTAAGCTCCGCGGCCCGAACGACAACAAAGCCGAGAGAGGAGGCGGAAAATTGGAGCGGAGGCTTGAAAACGGGCAGCGTGACAAACAAAGCATGCTGGGAAATGAGGTGTGAAGTAAAAGAAGAAGAGCGTTTGGTTTACTGTGCGGCGGCTCGCTTTCTCAGGACGAAACACGATCTGATTGGCTGCTGAGAAATTCACCGTTCGCCAACTATTTACCAAACACTGTAAACAAGTTGCATCATAACACAGGCCCAGTTAACCGTTCATTAATATTTAATTAGGTGTTTAAAAGTGATTAATAACAATAAGCAATTCGTGGGTAATAACAAATGACTAACAAATTGTTAACTATGGAAATCATGAATCATTGTTTTAATTTATGATTCAGTGCATGCATGATTGATTTAACATGTCACTAATTAATGATTCAAATATTGATTAGTAAACAATGTAGGAAATTAATCTTCAAGCAGTTGTTAGTTAACCATTAAATGATCATATTCAAAATTATTAATTCACCATTTTTTAGTGATTACTACTGTAAAGTATTATTTGCAAATAATTCTTTGTATTTGTTGTAATCTTCTTGGAGTCCAGAGGGGCGGAGCTAAAACACAGAGGGGCGGAGCTTCCTGCTTCACAGGTTCTGATGTGAAGCTCATGGTGAGTTTCTACTCTGGAGACAAAAATACTCAACAAGTCAAAGTCCAAAAACATCCGCAGAGTTAAACCTCAGCCGGTCGGTGCGGCGTCTCTTCCTGCCGACAAGCGGAGGGGGCGGAGCCTGCCTGAGGGGGCGGAGCCTGCCGGAGGGGGCGGAGCCTGCCGGAGGGGAAGCTGATGGTTAATCCGCTCGTTGGAAATAATTATCTCCCGGCTCCTCATGACGTTCACTCGGAGCCCGTCTCTCCCGTCTCTCCCTCTCGGAGCCCGTCTCTCCCTCTCGGAGCCCGTCTCTCCCTCTCGGAGCCCGTCTCTCCCGTCTCTCCCTCTCGGAGCCCGTCTCTCCCTCTCGGAGCCCGTCTCTCCCTCTCGGAGCCCGTCTCTCCCGTCTCTCCCTCTCAGAGCCCGTCTCTCCCGTCTCTCCCTCTCGGAGCCCGTCTCTCCCTCTCGGAGCCCGTCTCTCCCTCTCGGAGCCCGTCTCTCCCGTCTCTCCCTCTCAGAGCCCGTCTCTCCCGTCTCTCCCTCTCGGAGCCCGTCTCTCCCTCTCGGAGCCCGTCTCTCCCTCTCGGAGGTTTGACTGTTTTCACTTTTCTTTCATAACGAGCGTCTGACAGGCGGAGCGACTCAGATCCTGAGCGGCATTTTGTAATTAAGCAAATCCTCCGTCTGAAGACTTCAAACGACCTCGCTGTCTTCCTGCTCCGCCCGCCGCCGCCGCTCTGCCAGAACCTCTGAGCCTCTGAGCACTTCCTCCTGAAGCAGGACGTGTTCCTGGTCATGTGACACAGCGCCGTGGCTGTTCCTGGTCATGTGACACAGCGCCGTGGCTGTTCCTGGTCATGTGACACAGCGGCTTCCACTCAGATCTCTTCATGTCTTCATGTTAGAAAAAGTGCTGGATGTTTGGTTTCTACTGGAGCTGACAGTACAACACAGTCTCTACTGGTTTCTACTGGTTTCTACTGGAGCTGACAGTACAACACAGTCTCTACTGGTTTCTACTGGTTTCTACTGGAGCTGACAGTACAACACAGTCTCTACTGGTTTCTACTGGAGCTGACAGTACAACACAGTCTCTACTGGTTTCTACTGGTTTCTACTGGAGCTGACAGTACAACACAGTCTCTACTGGTTTCTACTGGTTTCTACTGGAGCTGACAGTACAACACAGTCTCTACTGGTTTCTACTGGTTTCTACTGGAGCTGACCACTACAACACAGTCTCTACTGGTTTCTACTGTCCCTCTGTCTGTCTGTCCGTCTGTTTCCCTGTCTCCCTGCCTGCCTGCTTGTCTGTCTGTCTGTCCCCCTCCCTGTCCCCCCCCCCCCCCCCCCCCTTCCGTCCCTCCTTCCCTGTCTCCCTGCCTGTCTGTCTGTCCCTCTCAGCAGCAGCCTGTCTCCCTGCCTGTCTGTCTGTCTGTCTGTCCCTCTCAGCAGCAGCCTGTCTCCCTGCCTGTCTGTCTGTCTGTCTGTCCCTCTCAGCAGCAGCCTGTCTCCCTGCCTGTCTGTCTGTCTGTCTGTCTGTCCCTCTCAGCAGCAGCCTGTCTCCCTGCCTGTCTGTCTGTCTGTCTGTCCCTCTCAGCAGCAGCCTGTCTCCCTGCCTGTCTGTCTGTCTGTCTGTCCCTCTCAGCAGCAGCCTGTCTCCCTGCCTGTCTGTCTGTCTGTCCCTCTCAGCAGCAGCCTGTCTCCCTGCCTGTCTGTCCCTCTGTCTCCGGAGGCGTTTGCAGCACCAAGCTTCACTTTGACATTATCTGCAGCTCTTTCCCTCTCAGTCTTGTTAGCTGCCAGTTAAAGTGCGATGGAGCCGACATCATGAGTTCACCCCGAGTCTGTCCTCCACATCAGAGTCTGTCCTCCACATCAGAGTCTGTCCTCCACATCAGTCTCTCCTCCACATCAGAGTCTGTCCTCCACATCAGTCTGTCCTCCACATCAGTCTGTCCTCCACATCAGAGTCTGTCCTCCACATCAGAGTCTGTCCTCCACATCAGTCTGTCCTCCACATCAGAGTCTGTCCTCCACATCAGAGTCTGTCCTCCACATCAGAGTCTGTCCTCCACATCAGTCTGTCCTCCACATCAGAGTCTGTCCTCCACATCAGAGTCTGTCCTCCACATCAGAGTCTGTCCTCCACATCAGTCTGTCCTCCACATCAGAGTCTGTCCTCCACATCAGTCTGTCCTCCACATCAGAGTCTGTCCTCCACATCAGAGTCTGTCCTCCACATCAGTCTGTCCTCCACATCAGAGTCTGTCCTCCACATCAGAGTCTCTCCTCCACATCAGAGTCTGTCCTCCACATCAGAGTCTCTCCTCCACATCAGAGTCTGTCCTCCACATCAGTCTCTCCTCCACATCAGAGTCTGTCCTCCACATCAGTCTCTCCTCCACATCAGAGTCTGTCTTCCACATCAGAGTCTGTCCTCCACATCAGAGTCTCTCCTCCACATCAGTCTGTCCTCCACATCAGTCTGTCCTCCACATCAGTCTGTCCTCCACATCAGTCTCTCCTCCACATCAGTCTGTCCTCCACATCAGAGTCTGTCCTCCACATCAGTCTCTCCTCCACATCAGAGTCTGTCCTCCACATCAGTCTCTCCTCCACATCAGTCTGTCCTCCACATCAGAGTCTGTCCTCCACATCAGAGTCTGTCCTCCACATCAGAGTCTCTCCTCCACATCAGAGTCTCTCCTCCACATCAGAGTCTGTCCTCCACATCAGTCTCTCCTCCACATCAGAGTCTGTCCTCCACATCAGAGTCTGTCCTCCACATCAGTCTGTCCTCCACATCAGTCTCTCCTCCACATCAGAGTCTGTCCTCCACATCAGTCTGTCCTCCACATCAGTCTCTCCTCCACATCAGAGTCTGTCCTCCACATCAGTCTCTCCTCCACATCAGAGTCTGTCCTCCACATCAGTCTCTCCTCCACATCAGTCTGTCCTCCACATCAGAGTCTGTCCTCCACATCAGTCTCTCCTCCACATCAGTCTGTCCTCCACATCAGAGTCTGTCCTCCACATCAGAGTCTCTCCTCCACATCAGAGTCTGTCCTCCACATCAGAGTCTGTCCTCCACATCAGAGTCTCTCCTCCACATCAGAGTCTGTCCTCCACATCAGAGTCTCTCCTCCACATCAGAGTCTGTCCTCCACATCAGTCTCTCCTCCACATCAGAGTCTGTCCTCCACATCAGTCTCTCCTCCACATCAGAGTCTCTCCTCCACATCAGTCTCTCCTCCACATCAGAGTCTGTCCTCCACATCAGTCTCTCCTCCACATCAGAGTCTGTCCTCCACATCAGTCTGTCCTCCACATCAGAGTCTGTCCTCCACATCAGTCTCTCCTCCACATCAGAGTCTGTCCTCCACATCAGTCTCTCCTCCACATCAGAGTCTCTCCTCCACATCAGTCTCTCCTCCACATCAGAGTCTGTCCTCCACATCAGTCTCTCCTCCACATCAGAGTCTGTCCTCCACATCAGTCTGTCCTCCACATCAGAGTCTCTCCTCCACATCAGAGTCTGTCCTCCACATCAGAGTCTCTCCTCCACATCAGAGTCTGTCCTCCACATCAGAGTCTCTCCTCCACATCAGAGTCTGTCCTCCACATCAGTCTCTCCTCCACATCAGAGTCTGTCCTCCACATCAGTCTGTCCTCCACATCAGAGTCTGTCCTCCACATCAGTCTGTCCTCCACATCAGTCTGTCCTCCACATCAGAGTCTGTCCTCCACATCAGAGTCTCTCCTCCACATCAGTCTGTCCTCCACATCAGAGTCTGTCCTCCACATCAGAGTCTGTCCTCCACATCAGTCTGTCCTCCACATCAGAGTCTGTCCTCCACATCAGAGTCTGTCCTCCGCTGCCGGGGGCGGAGCTTAGAGGTGAAACCAGTAGCAGACTGTGTTGTACCGGTCAGCTCCCAGTACAAACCAGTAGAAGACTGTATTAAAGTGAAGCAGCAGTTGCTGTTTGATTGACAACAGTTTGATTGATAAAACCATTTGATTGATAACAGTTTGATTGATAAAACAGTTTGATTGATAAAACAGTTTGATTGATACCAGTCTGACAGCATCAGTGGAGCCTAAACAGCATCTGTATCTGTTCATGTAACTATGGTTTATAAAGCCTGTCTGAGTCTCTGCAGTGTATTGGCATGGCTGTAGCTGCCCCCCCCCCCCCCCCCACATCCACACACACACACACACACACACACACACACACACGCCCCAGTGGAAGCCCTGTTGGCAGCTGACATTATTTATGTCTGTGTGTTGGAGGAGCGCTGGACCATTAGTGTAATTCCAGGAGTGGGAGCCAAGCGGCCAGATCGATATTTGTAATTGAGTGGGAGATAATTAGCCGGCTCTTATTACCACAACAAGGAATAAATATACTCTCCCCCCCTCCGGTGTCTTCATACAGCCTGCTGCTCTAAGCCTTTCAGAAGATTTTGTCCCAGACGGACAGTTTGGGACAGTGTTGGAAACAGCTTGGAACAGAACTGTCTACACTGTACAGGGAGATAAGTGATGATAGATTCATCATGTTTCTACTCTAATTTCTACTGAATGAAATTAAAGTGAAATTAAGCTATTGTTACTCATTTTCCTCAAAACCCCCTGGAACCTTGCCAAGGACCCATGGAAGCCCCTCAAGGACCCCGAGATGTCCCTGGACCACAGTTTGAGAACCAGTAGCAGGCGGGAAACCCAAAATCTCTTTCATCTTAATTTCCCCATGTACAAAACCAAAAGCAAAACATGTTCCCTGTTTGGTCATTTTGTTCTGCGCTTCATAAAACAAGTTGCTGCTTTGCAGAAAGTTGCTGCTTTGCAGAAAGTTGCTGCTTTGCAGAAAGTTGCTTGCGTGTTTCTTGACTCACTGAAACAGCAACAGAGCGCAGAGAAAGGAAGAGCTGAAGCAGAACTATCTGACATTTCTCTGTGTACTGTTGAGGTTTATTGCCGTCCTCGTTTGGCACTCTCTCTTCCTCTGAATTATTCATGAGGTGCGTTGTTGGACTACAGGGATTATATTATAAATGAGCGGCACCCTGTTGGCTTTCATTGACCCGTTCTCGTATTAATTGCGGGGCGTGTCCGTTCGCCCGTACCGCCAGCGTTCGGACTTGTCTCCTGTTTTTGTCTTTGTCCTTCTCATTTGGGCCGCTGTCAGTTGACATTTACATGTTAGTCATTTAGCCGAAGCTCTGATCTGGAGCGACTTGTAAGGAGCGGGGGGGGGGGGAGCGGGGGGGGGGGGGCGTCTCGCTCGAGGACTCGAGGGGACGCGGGGACGTCGACGGACATATTGACGGCGGCGAGGATCGAACGTACGACCTCGGGGTCGCGGGACGCTCTCTCTCCCTGCCGGGTCACCCCGCCGCCGCCGCTTCACCTCGCCTTTCTTCTTCTGCCTCTTTCTCATCTGTTCTCTTGTCTCTGCCGCTCAGCTCTTTCGGCTCGATGCATTATTCAGCTCCTCTGCTGGTGGAAGACGAGCTGAAATCGGGATGTAAGGGCGGCGATTCTCCACGCATGGAAATGAGACTGAACATGAGGATCGGACAGTTTGGTTCCTGTGCAGCTCTCACTGATAGAGAGAGGCTCTGTCTACTTTTACTGGATCTGTTCCTTTAGTGTTTAAATCAATGCTCCTTTCTGCTGATGCTGACTCGTCACCTGATGTTCCAACTGCTACGGATACAGATAAGGAGGGAAATACACAACCTGCCGGCAATTTAGTTGATAAAGGTTTTTATTCCTGTTACACGTTGTCACTGTGGTCTTATCTCTTCTCCAATAATGAGAAAAATGAGTGAAGCAGGTGTTTGTGCAGGAGACTTTAAAATCGCACAATTAACAGCCAGACTGGATTTGCCCAGAGTCAAACCACCTCCTGTTTTTACTGTCCGGGTCTCAGTGTCTTTGGGAGAATCGAGGCTTTTCATCAGAGAACATTGGCCAGCATCTGTTTCCACCAGTCTGTTTCCACCAGTTTGTTTCCACCAGTCTGTTTCCACCAGTCTGTTTCCACTAGTATCTGTTTCCACCAGTCTGTTTCCACCAGTTTGTTTCCACCAGTCTGTTTCCACTAGTATCTGTTTCCACCAGTCTGTTTCCACCAGTATCTGTTTCCACCAGTCTGTTTCCACCAGTATCTGTTTCCACCACTCTGTTTCCATCAGTCTCCACCAGTATCTGTTTCCACCAGTCTGTTTCCACCAGTATCTGTTTCCACCAGTATCTGTTTCCACCAGTTTGTTTCCACCAGTCTGTTTCCACCAGTATCTGTTTCCACCAGTCTGTTTCCACCAGTATCTGTTTCCACCAGTATCTGTTTCCACCAGTCTGTTTCCACCAGTATCTGTTTCCACCACTCTGTTTCCATCAGTCTCCACCAGTATCTGTTTCCACCAGTCTGTTTCCATCAGTATCTGTTTCCACCAGTATCTGTTTCCACCAGTTTGTTTCCACCAGTCTGTTTCCACCAGTATCTGTTTCCACCAGTCTGTTTCCACCAGTATCTGTTTCCACCAGTATCTGTTTCCACCAGTCTGTTTCCACCAGTCTGTTTCCACCAGTATCTGTTTCCACCAGTCTGTTTCCACCAGTATCTGTTTCCACCAGTCTGTTTCCACCAGTATGTTTCCACCAGTCTCTGTTTCCACCAGTCTGTTTCCACCAGTATCTGTTTCCACCAGTCTGTTTCCACCAGTCTGTTTCCACCAGTCTCTGTTTCCACCAGTATCTGTTTCCACCAGTCTGTTGCCATCAGTCTGTTTCCACCAGTCTGTTTCCACCAGTCCGTTTCCACCAGTTTGTTTCCACCAGTCTGTTTCCACCAGTCTGTTTCCACCAGTCTGTTTCCACCAGTCTGTTTCCACCAGTTTGTTTCCACCAGTCTGTTTCCACCAGTCTGTTTCCACCAGTATCTGTTTCCACCAGTCTGTTTCCACCAGTCTGTTTCCACCAGTCTGTTTCCACCAGTATCTGTTTCCACCAGTCTCTGTTTCCACCAGTCTCTGTTTCCACCAGTCTGTTTCCACCAGTCTGTTTCCACCAGTCTGTTTCCACCAGTCTGTTGCCATCAGTCTGTTTCCACCAGTCTGTTTCCACCAGTCTGTTTCCACCAGTTTGTTTCCACCAGTCTGTTTCCACCAGTCTGTTTCCACCAGTATCTGTTTCCACCAGTCTCTGTTTCCACCAGTCTCTGTTTCCACCAGTCTGTTTCCACCAGTCTGTTTCCACCAGTCTGTTTCCACCAGTCTGTTGCCATCAGTCTGTTTCCACCAGTCTGTTTCCACCAGTCTGTTTCCACCAGTCTGTTTCCACCAGTTTGTTTCCACCAGTCTGTTTCCACCAGTCTGTTTCCACCAGTATCTGTTTCCACCAGTCTGTTTCCACCAGTCTGTTTCCACCAGTCTGTTTCCACCAGTATCTGTTTCCACCAGTCTCTGTTTCCACCAGTCTCTGTTTCCACCGGTCTGTTTCCACCAGTCTGTTTCCACCAGTCTGTTTCCACCAGTCTGTTGCCATCAGTCTGTTTCCACCAGTCTGTTTCCACCAGTCCGTTTCCACCAGTCTGTTTCCACCAGTCTGTTTCCACCAGTCTGTTTCCACCAGTATCTGTTTCCACCAGTCTCTGTTTCCACCAGTCTCTGTTTCCACCAGTCTGTTTCCACCAGTCTGTTTCCACCAGTCTGTTTCCACCAGTCTGTTTCCACCAGTCTGTTTCCACCAGTCTGTTTCCACCAGTCTGTTTCCACCAGTTTGTTTCCACCAGTCTGTTTCCACCAGTCTGTTTCCACCAGTATCTGTTTCCACCAGTCTGTTTCCACCAGTCTGTTTCCACCAGTATCTGTTTCCACCAGTCTCTGTTTCCACCAGTCTCTGTTTCCACCAGTCTGTTTCCACCAGTCTGTTTCCACCAGTCTCTGTTTCCTTACCTGCTTTACAATCTGAATCAGAATCACTTTCTCCTCCAAGTCCAATGAAACAGGATTAGGTCTTGCAGATGGTGCAGAGACACAGTGACAGCTGACAGCAGTACAGTACAGTACAGTACAGTACAGTACAGTACTGACTCTACATATAGACAGTAGACAGTCAGTCTACATCACTGTCACTGGGCCTTCAGACTGCACTGTGCAGAAGGTTTCAGAGTCACACAGTTGGATGGCTGTTTGGTTTCTCATGCTGAAGTTCTGCAGGATCCAGACAGACCGGAGCAAAGCGGTCTGTCATGATCCTCTGACTGCTGGTCTGCTGGTGTCATTAATCTTGATCTGCACTGTTTAGTTTTGCAACAATATGCAAATGAGGACCCTTCCTTATTAATTACTAGACATCTGTCAATACGTTCGTCAATAACTGTGACGCAGCTCCTGTAGTCAGTACTGTATCCAGTGCGGTTTGTAGTCCGGCTGCCTTTTAAATTGATCCTCGAGGTAATCTGGTTCAGATCACTTTGAACGATCCAGAGACCGGAAGTCTTTAAAAGCGAACGGCGTGAGTGACAGCAGAGTCTGGGCCGGCTGTCAGACCGGAGGCCGGCAGACTCTATAGACTCAGAACCGAAACCCGCCATCGAGGAGGGATTTAGCACGCCGAGCGATGTAACGGGTGAAGGTCGTCTGCTCCCGGCCCGCGACTGAGAAGCAATAAATCAACTCCCCGTTCAGGTCTTTCTCTCATCTTAGCCTCAGTTGGTCTGAAGCGGCTCTGGCAGAACCTTCGCTCTGCAGACGGAGACGAATGTTCCGACCGGAGGAGACTTCTCGCCTTTCTGTCTTTCTGGGTCCGCTCTGATAAGCTGAAATGAAGGGAATGAAAATCCTTTTGAGAAAGCTGTGTAGATTAAATTGTAGTTGAAGGCTGTGTAGATTGAGGTTGTGTGGATTTAGTTCAGCATAGCAGCCCATTTTATTGTTTGATTTGGTAAATTCCAAACAGCTTCCCAAGCCGTCACACGCTTTCTTCTCTATTCATCGTATCGCTGATCCAAGTCATCATGTTGTTCGGTGTTTTTGCCCGTGATTCAACCGCCGTTTGTCTGAAGATTTGCAGCATCTGTTCCTCCTGCAGATCTTCTCCTGCAGATCTTCTCCTGCAGATCTTCTCCTGCAGATCTAAAGCTCCTGAACTCTCTCTCTCCTCAGGCTGAACCGAGCTGCTGTTTCTGTTTCATCAGAAACAGAAACAGCAGCTCGGTTCAGTGATGATGTTTCTAATGAAACAGAAACAGCAGCTCGGTTCAGCCTGAGGAGAGAGAGAGTTCAGGAGCTTTAGATCATTTTTGCAATTATTTTTTGGGGGTTTGAACCTAAACACCACGCCACCCCGCTCCCCTAAATTAAATATTTCAGCAGAGTTCTGACCGGACGTCCCGGACCTCGGGGCGGATAATGTGAATCCACTGAAGCCGAACTTAGTGTGAAGGATTTTACTGCGGCTGACGACTTAAGAGGTTTTTGGAAGCCGAGTCCCGAACATTCAATTAAGGTTTCTTTGTACCTCGGTGTCGATGCTACAGCTAGCAGCAGAAGAAGAGTTCCCAACTTAAAGGACTGTGGCGAAGCCGCTGTTGGCTAATGATCCTCTTAGTCATAATGCCTTTTTTAAGAAAAGCTTTAAAGAAGAAAGGTTAATTAAATGGAAATAACATTTAGCATCCCAGGGACAGAGATTTTACAAGCCAACTCCCTTTAGCACAATGGCTGTGCCAATGTGTGACTCACTTTTGTTGCTGCTGTGTGTGTGTGTGTGTGTGTCAGTGTGTGAGTGTCAGTGTGTGTGAGTGTGTGTGAGTGTCAGTGTGTGTGTGTGTGTGTGTGTTGGAGAAAGAGATGGCGATAGAGAGAGTTACTGTGCTGAATGATGTAGGCGGACACTCGCCCACCTTGTAAATCCTCCTTGGGGAAACAGATTTACCATCAAATACAAGACAATCTTCATCACCTGTTTCCTCCTCATCCTCACTCTGAAGAACTGCAGACAAACCGGTTCTGAGTGGAACCATGATGTTAAACCTGCAATAAACGATTTCAGACGCTGTAACCAATCGTGAAACTACCGTGTGCTACGTGGAGATCTCTGTGAGATGTGATGATGTAAACAAACAGTGATGATGTAAACAAACAGTGATGATGTAAACAAACATTGATGATGTAAACAAACAGCCACACAGCAGCAGCTTGTTGTTTTCTCTTTCCTAAAGCTTGTTGTCACAGTCGGCCGAGTCATGACGAATCGATGAAGTGAGCGAGTCAACGTTTTCAACTAGTAACTTGACTGACTGGCTGGCTGGCTGGCTGACTGGCTGGCTGGCTGGCTGACTGACTGGCTGGCTGGCTGGCTGGCTGACTGACTGGCTGGCTGGCTGGACAAAGCAGCCCTCCAGTGTTTGTAAAGCCTCAGTCAGTGATCTGGTTAACTGACTGGTTTGCTGACTGACTGGTTGACTGTCAGGAGAGAACTTACCTTCAGCAGGTGATACAAATTCAAGTGACTTCCAGTGGGATTTTATTTCCCATTTCAGTTATTTTGAATTCATATCTAATTAATGGATTTGGGTTTTACTGTCAGCTGTTTGTGAAGCAGCAGCCACACAGCTCAGATTTGCTCCACAATGTTTTAACTTGTCATGTTGACTGGTGTGAGAATGAAAAGGCTTAAAGATAAATCCTGCTGCAGTTTTCCACGTTAATCTGCTTTTAAAGATGAAAATTAAAGGTGTCAGCCTGTTTCTGTCTGTTCCATTAAAGCCTCGCTCTCCTCAGCAGAGCGCCTGTTTATTCTCTGGTGATGTAGAGAAACTGTTCGCTGGAGTCGACTGACTCCATGTTGGACAAGAAGCTCCTGCAGTGATGCAGTGATTTGTTTTATCGCACAAATACAACCAAAGATTTTGTAATGTAACTTGACAGAAAGTGTCCAGTAAGGATAGTAAGGGCCGCTCAGTATCTTGCAAATAGTACCTCTCTTGACTTAAATAATAATAATAATAGTAATGATGATAATAATAATATAAATCCTGTTAAGAGATTAAAGGAAACGGAGAGAAATGAAGAAATCTGAAATAAATCTTTCTTTTACACCAAAGCTCTGAAACTTTTCATCTCATTGATTTTTGTTTTTACTTCTCGGTTTGATATTGGCTTCTTGAGTTCAGCCTCCTGTCACCTTCCAGCTTCTGACCTGATAAAAGTTTCATCGGCTTCAGGTTCTGGACTCTGCCTTCATGTTAGGGAAGACCACCTGAATACCAACGTAAGACGATATCGACAGAGGAGTGACATCACTTCAAAGATCCACCAGATCTCTGTTTGTAGCATTGAAAATGAGTGAATTGTCTTCAAGCGTTTACTGAAGCACGCTTGGACCGAACTGTAGAATAATTCATCCTAATTTTGTCATTTCATCATATTTATTCTTTTGTTCTACTGATTATCAGGAGCTGGATCGGTTTCTCCTGAACGCCTCTGCTCTCCAACACCAAATCAATATTCTCTGCTGAGCTTCTCTGCTTCATAGAAAATGTTTTACATCGTCATGTTGGTCAGCTGAAGGGTCAACAGCAGAATGAGCTTCAATACCAAGATCTCAGAGTTCAGCGCTTCATGGCCTTCTTCCTTCTGGAGGATTTAAAGAAAAACGACACGACAGGGAAGTCGGGTCAAAACAGGCTCGGCAGAAAGTTAGTGAGAACAGTCTGTCCGTCCCATCATGCCTCTCTCCGTCCCATCATGCCTCTCTCCGTCCCATCATGCCTCTCTCCGTCCCATCATGCCTCTCGGTCCTGGTGTTTTCCCTCTGTGCCGGCCGGACGCAGACAGGTGGCTGCTGGGTGATCTGCAGGCTGGTTGTGGAAGACTGACAGTAACGGACCAATAAAAGGTCGTCTGTCAGGTTCAGAAGTTGAAGCCGCTGAGCCTCATGGGAGACTGAGCCTCATAACAGAATGAACTGAAGGCTAATGTGGCTTTTAGTGAGAAGTTGTTTTTATCCCACAGGGTAAAAACAGAAGGGGAATCTGATTTTATTTATTTGATGACTTTAAAAGCACATGAAGCATAAATACAATCAGGGAGGATGACACATCAACATCAGAGACTTGGTTCCACTGAGGTCCGGATGTTTCCACTTCAGTAGAGCTGCGTATCGGCAGGATTCTACCGATTCTGGTGTCGACTCTGATTCTTGATCTGATTCTTTATCTATTCGTACTGTATAAACTAAAATAATACATACAGTTTGTACTTATTTGCTTTGCGTCATTACTCAAGAAAGACGTTTCTGTGTGGAATTATTATTATTATTAAATCTCATCGAAGCAGCTGAGGAACATTTGGCAGAACGCCTTACTGTAGAGAACCAAATACAAGTCATTGAATTCACATTAATTTGTTTTTATCACTTTATTGGTTTGTTTATGAGCGCTCTACTCATAATTACAATATTTCCAACAGCATTTGAAGGCAGCACCTACTTGCTGCTGTAGTGATGGTTGGTGCAGAAAATCCAGGCAATCATGATGTGAATATTAGACCTTTGGACCCACAGTGCAGTTTGGCTTCAGAACACTTCGATTCTGCTGCAGAGCTGATTGGAGGATTTTCTTTTTCTTTTTGTTTTTTTGCTGTTGTTGGAACTGTAAAGAAACTGTAATGAAACTGTAAAGAAACTAAAGAAACTGTAATGAAACTAATGAAACTAAAAAAACTGTAAAGAAACTAATGAAACTAATGAAACTGTAATGGAACTAAAGAAACTGTAAAGAAGCTAAAGAAACTGAAGAAACTGTAAAGAAACTAATGAAACTAAAGAAACTGTAAAGAAACTAAAGAAACTGTAAAGAAACTAATGGAACTAAAAAAACTAAAGAAACTAATGAAACTGTAATGGAACTAAAGAAACTGTAAAGAAACTAAAGAAACTGAAGAAACTAAAGAAACTGAAGAAACTGTAAAGAAACTAAAGAAACTGTAATGAAACTGTAATGAAACTAAAGAAACTGTAAAGAAACTAAAGAAACTGTAATGAAACTAATGGAACTAAAGAAACTGTTAAGAAACTAAAGGAACTGAAGAAACTGTAAAGAAACTGTAAAGAAACTATAATGAAACTGTAAAGAAACTAGAGAAACTGTAAAGAAACTAAAGAAACTAAAGAAACTAATGGAACTAAAGAAACTAATGAAACTGTAATGGAACTAAAGAAACTGTAAAGAAACTAAAGAAACTGAAGAAACTAAAGAAACTGAAGAAACTGTAAAGAAACTAAAGAAACTGTAATGAAACTGTAATGAAACTAAAGAAACTGTAAAGAAACTAAAGAAACTGTAATGAAACTAATGGAACTAAAGAAACTGTTAAGAAACTAAAGGAACTGAAGAAACTGTAAAGAAACTGTAAAGAAACTATAATGAAACTGTAAAGAAACTAGAGAAACTGTAATGAAACTAATGGAACTGTAAAGAAACTAAAGAAACTGTAAAGAAGCTAAAGAAACTGTAAAGAAACTGTAAAGAAACTAGAGAAACTAAAGAAGCTAAAGAAACTGTAAAGAAGCTAAAGAAACTGTAAAGAAGCTAAAGAAACTGTAAAGAAACTGTAAAGAAACTAGAGAAACTAAAGAAGCTAAAGAAACTGTAAAGAAACTGTAAAGAAGCTAAAGAAACTGTAAAGCTAAAGAAACTGTAAAGAAGCTAAAGAAACTGTAAAGAAACTGTAAAAGAAGCTAAAGACACTGTAAAGAAACTGTAAAGAAACTAAAGAAACTGTAAAGAAGCTAAAGAAACTGTAAAGAAGCTAAAAAAGCTAAAGAAACTAAAGAAACTGTAAAAGAAACTGTAAAGAAACTAAAGAAACTGTAAAGAAGCTAAAGAAACTAAAGAAACCGTAAAGAAACTAAAGAAACCGTAAAGAAACTGTAAAGAAACTGTAAAAGAAAACTGTAAAGAAGCCAAAGAAACTGTAAAGAAGCTAAAGAAACTAAAGAAACCGTAAAGAAACTAAAGAAACTGTAAAGAAACTAAAGAAACTGTAAAGAAGCTAAAGAAACTAAAGAAACTGTAAAGAAACTGTAAAGAAACTGTAAAAAAAAAACTGTAAAGAAGCTAAAGAAACTGTAAAGAAACTAAAGAAACTGTAAAGAAACTGTAAAAGAAAACTGTAAAGAAGCTAAAGAAACTGTAAAGAAGCTAAAGAAACTAAAGAAACCGTAAAGAAACTAAAGAAACTGTAAAGAAACTAAAGAAACTGTAAAGAAACTGTAAAAGAAAACTGTAAAGAAGCTAAAGAAACTGTAAAGAATCCGATCCAAAGCGGAACGATCCGCAGCAGCACCGGCCTCGTCCGCATTCAGTGGACATGTCAGAGGTCGACATCTGGGTCACCGGTTCTGAGTTCACTGTTAAAAACGACATTACCCACAAGCTTTAGCGAGTTCCCACCAATCAGAGACGTCGCTGTTGTCTTGTAGTCTTGTTGACTTGTTGTCTTGTTGTCTTGTGTAAAATTAAGGAAGCCTGAAGCAGCTGAATTATTTATTTATTTGGTTTGTTTTGATGTTGATGTTTGATTGTTGCAGCTTGTAGGAGCTGTGATGTTGTGACAGATTTATATTTTCATTATGAACTGACCTCGAATCTGAACTGACCTCAGATCTGAACTGACCTTGAATCTGAACTGACCTCAGATCTGAACTGACCTTGAATCTGAACTGACCTCTGATGTGAACTGACCTCCTAACAGAACTGACCTCAGATCTGACCGCGGATCAGAACTGACCTCGGATCAGATCTGACCTCGGATCTGAACTGACTTCAGATCGGATCTGACCTCGGATCTGAACTGACCTCGTATCAGTACAGCAGTCTGTATGTCCGGACCGAGCTGCTGGATGTTGGATGCGTTTCTGTTGGGAAGGAGCTGATGGGAAAACTGGGATTTTACTGGGAAGACACTGCAGAAAGGTTTTATTTCACTGTGTGGACAAACCTTCCAACAAGCAAGGCTGAGGCTTCTGCAGTACAGTACAGTACATTACAGTATATTACATTACAGTACATTACATTATAGTACATTACAGGACATTACAATACAGTACAGTACAGTGCATTACAGTACATTATAGTACATTACAGGACATTACAGTACAGTACATTACAGTACAGTACAGTACAGTACAGTACATTACATTAGATGAAACTGTAATGATCCTTGTGGGGAAATTGCTTTGCAGCAGCAGCAGGTAGCAGGATATAAATAAGAATAAGATAAATAGAGAACTGAAGGTAATACAAGTAACTCCTGCTGAACATATTGAAAGAAAATAATAGAGCAGTAAATTAAGTTGCAGCATCTTCACTGATAGATTAAGTTTGAAGTGGATGTGAAGTGTGCATCGCTAGCTATTCCCAGTATGAGAGAACAAATATACAGAAATATGTAAATATGTATTGTAGCTATTCATGTGCAATTATAAATAAAACATATGAACAAATATTTACCAGCAGATCTGATTGTATCTCTGTGGTTCAGTCTGGTTCAGCAGCCTGGAGCTTCTTCTTCTCTCCTGTTTTTAATCTCAGTTTTGTCTCTGATCTTTCTGTCTGTCTGTAATCCCTCTACCTGACCGAAGTCTGTCTGAATCTGAGGCAGAAACACAGAAACACAAACCATCTGCAACCAAATACTGCAGGAACCTCATACTGTATAGTACATGACACAGAACAACAGAACTAGGGCTGGGAATCGATTTAAGAAAAAACAACTAATTAATCGCACAAATCTTATGTGATTAATTGCGATTAATCCCTTTTTTTTTCTTAAGACTGAAGCTTGTAATCATAGATATTTAAACGTAAAATGACCAAATTAATCACTAAATCACTGAATTAATGTAGAATCAACAAAAAGGAAGTATATTTATTTTTAACTGAAAACACAGACTCTCCCTGTGAACTACAGATCAGTCATTTCCATCAAAACCATCAAAATTCAGCTTGAAAGGCAGATTCCTTTATCTGCACTAACTGAAATAACAAAAGCTACAAGAGCAGCAGAGACCCTGTCCAGGCCCACAGCGCCCCCTAGAGGCTGTTAATGAACTGTGGATGACAGACTGCCTGACCCGAAAATGCCCCTTCATGCTGCCGTGGGAAAACAAGCAGATCCTGTTCAGATCCTGTTCAGGTCCCCTAACTGTACTTCAGTACCTCAAGGTGAAAACGTTACCTACTGTTACAGTTTGTAGGGCAGCAGAAGACGAGTCATCAGGTTTCTGTTTCCATCCTGTTACTAACAGCAGAGTCTGCAGCAGAGCGAAGAATGTGAAGTTTCACTTTAGTTTCCACAGCAGGAGACTCTGAGGACTGCTGGTCTGACAGACAGGATGTGATGTCATCAGAGTTCAGTCTGCTGGTCTGACAGACAGGATGTGATGTCACATCAGGAGCATCAGAGATCCGTTCAGATCAGTTCCTCACACTGACCAACTTTTGGTTTTGCCTCTCTGTGGGAAACTCTGCACCTTCTGCCTCCTGCTGCACTGTGGGAAAAAAATAATACTGCGTCAGTTGCATTAATTTTGTTGTTTTTTTTTGTAAAAACTCGTGTTAGGTTTCCCAGCCCTAAACACAACAGAACACAATGTATGCTCTAACCTTACTGTTACATTACATTAACCTTTACATTTACATTTACATTAACATTAACCTTTATATTAACATTTACATTAACATTAACCTTTATATTAACCTTTACATTAACACTACATTAACCTTTGATAGAAAGATATATAGACTGCTACTTAACTGCAGAAGAAAATCCAGTAACCATCATAACTATAACAGAACATCAACAGAACGTTGTCATGTGGTTCCAGTTCCTCTGATTATCAGAACTGAATCAGCTCAGCACAGATCGGCTTCACAAACTATTCATTTATATATTTGTCTGTGAAACAAACGCTGTTGAATAAAAACTTCAGTGCTGGACAGCATCACATCCAGCAGCAGCTTAACGCTCCTGTGTGTCTGGTTCCAGGTCCCGTCACCAACGCCGTCATCATGGCGGCTCCGGCCAACATGTTCCTGCCGGACAGCCGGCCGGCCGTCGCTCTGCCTCGCTTCAGCCGCCACCTGCTCTCCTCAGAGGGCGAGGGGGCGGAGTCAGGAGGGGCGTGGCTCCGCCTCGGACTCTACACACAGGTCAGTCAGTCAGTAAGAAGCTGGTCTTAGACCTGACTGATCATCAGCCTGTTTGTTGTGTTTCAGTTCAAAACTCTTGTCACATCTGTAACTTTCTCCTTTCATGTTCCAACATGCCGTTTACTCAGAGAGAGAGAGAGAGAGAGAGAGAGAGAGAGAGAGAGAGAGAGGAGAGAGAGAGAGAGAGAGAGAGAGAGAGAGAGAGAGAGAGAGAGAGAGAGAGAGAGAGAGAGAGAGAGAGAGAGAGAGAGAGAGAGAGAGAGAGAGAGAGAGAGAGAGAGAGAGAGAGAGAGAGAGAGAGAGAGAGAGAGAGAGAGAGAGAGAGAGAGAGGAGAGAGAGAGAGAGAGAGAGAGAGAGAGAGAGAGAGAGAGAGAGAGAGAGAGACTGTTATAACGTGTGGTAAAGGAGAGAGTGTGATAGAGAGAGGTTGGGGCTGAATGTGAATGTGTGCAGGTCGAACGTTGCCTCGGCGCTGCAGTGCACTCTGGGTAATAGATCTGGACACTGATGGATTAGCTGTCCTGTTGTCAATTCATTAATTTTATTTAAACAAGGCTGAAAAATCACTGAAAACTACTGGAACTTTGTGGAAACCAGTACAGACTTCTGGGTGTTTCCATTCTCCTGACAGTGTCGCAGTCTGATGATGTCACTGACGGGCCGGGTGACAGAGGGCAAGCAGCGGTTTAATTTTACATTTTTTATCTAGAAATGAGCAGCGTTTTGTTTCTGCCTTGATGTTCGGCTGCTGTTTCCACATGAAAGTGAAAAAAGTGATTTAATGGTTTTTCATTTTAGGCCTCAAGCCAAAGAAAATTAGACGATTTGAAGGAATTTAGACTTTCAGTATTCAGAGTTAAAGGAAAACTCCTAAAACCCTTTAACTGTTAAAACAGTGATGCACTTTACATTTCTCCAGGAAGATAAAGATCTTGTGTTTGTGTAAATGACTCAGATTGAAAGTGATGAGATTTGTTCCAGCAGACGACTGAATTTAAATTCTGTTTTCTGAATTTGTATGGAATGATTGAATTTATTGAAGTTGAAACTGATTATAGAAATCAAACTCATGATGCTCTTACCAAGTTTTTATCCTATTAAAACCATATTGCATTGAAAAGTCCTAGATATTTAGTTTTCTTTAAGATATTAAATTGATACTGGACTCTTGATTTGTTCTGACTTGACTCGCTGTTCTACATTTAGACTTGAGACTTGACATAAATGACTTGGACTTGACTTGGACTTGACTTGGGACCGGAGCAGCGTTGACTTGTCAAACCTCTGCTGAAGTCCTGGAGCTTCAGTTCCTCAGCAGGAGAAACAGAACAGGAGAATTCCCTGAAGGAACTATAACAGTTTCTGTGATTGACGGCTGTTATTTCCATAATGGCTGGTGTGTAACCTGTTGGTAATATGACTCTCACTGCGGAGATATTAACACACACACACACACACACACACACTCTCACACACACACTCACACACACGTCCAGAAGCCAGACGAAAACAGATTATTGGAACAAAATTTATGGTAATAAGAGAGCCAGAAAACAATATTGTATAACCCAGGGGCATGCCCACGAACACACACACACACACACACACACACACAATGTGAATTTACCATATTGTGTGTAATAACCGTTTCCTCCTCCATATGGAGAAATATTACTTCAGTCTGAGAATCTGAGAAAGAAAGAGTCTGAGAAACACTGGAGAATCGTTTGTTAGATAAAGGATGATTTCAGTTATTTTCAACCCAGGCCTTATTTTCCTAGTTTTTGTCATCATACAACTGATTGTATTTAAAATTTCACAACCCAATAACAGGAATTATTAGGTGGATTTGTTTCCAAATGTAGGTAACTGTGACAGTAAACTGTCTTGTCTTTAGCCCTAGTCTCTACTCCAAAACATGAAGAGTTGTAGCTTGAGAAGAGTCAGCTCAGTTAACCTGAACCAACTGTTAGCTAGCTAACTAGCCAGCAAACACACTGATGTTAATGTGAACATGCTAACGCTAGCTGCTACTAGATACGTTAGCTAGTGTGCTAATGAGATGTGTTAGCACTAAATCAATCCAATGGATCAGTGATGAAATGGTCAGTTCAGTCAATAACAGACGGGGGATGTTGTGGGGATTGAACCTGTGACCTTCTGGTTACAGGGAGAAATGTTTTACTTCCCTGAATCCACAGGAAACCACAGTCCAGTGGAAGAGCTGGAATAAATATCTATATTTACTGTGTGTGTGTGTGTGTGTGTGTGTGTGTTCCCCAGGTTTCTGATTTCCACCTATTTCATCAGATGTGTATCTGATTCTGTCTTATACAGTAAATGTTCTTCACTTCTGACAGCAGAGTTCATCTGAGTGTCACAGAATGGGAAACTGTTTCTGTTCACTAGTGATGCATTCAGGTTCTTCAGCCTGAGACCGCCTCCGACACATCAACATGTCTGAACCCTCGACTCATTTTCGAAAACATAAAACAACGACCTGAAACCGATCCGCTAACACAAAAAAAAACAACACTCAGGCAGCCAGGTAAAGACTGCTGTGCAACTGAGGCTGCAGTAAGGATATCATTTCTGGATGGAGGATAAACCAGATCAGAGAAGTTTCTTCTGTTCATTACATTTAAATTTCATTGAAATTTAGTCTATAATTCCATGGTGTGTCCTGTTAGACTGGTTCTCAGTATTATCTTCAGTCGACCCTGACCCGCCCAACTGAGGATGAAACCACAGGACCTCGGGCTTCAGATTGAGCCACACATCGCTACTGTTCACACTGTTCACACTGTATACACTGTGTTCACACTGTATACACTGTGTACACTGTGTTCACACTGTGTTCACACTGTGTTCACACTGTGTTTACACGGTTTA